>NC_057800.1:261781712-262081712 GCF_018294505.1 Triticum aestivum
GTGGCATGAATGTTCAGATCCGAAGATTCAAGATAAAAGTTTAATGTTGACATTAAAATAATAATACTTCAAGCATGCTAACCAAGCAATTATGTCCTATCAAAATCACATAGCAAAAGAAAGCTTATCCATATAAAATCATATAGTTTGGCCATGCTTCAATTTCTCACACAAAATTCTCTCATCATGCACAACCCCGATGACAAGCCAAGCAATTGTTTCATACTTAGCCTTTTCAAACTCTTTCAAGTTTCAACTTTTACGCAATATATGAGCGCGAGCCATGGACATAACACTATGGGTGGAATAGAATATAATGATTCAGGTTGTGTGAGAAGACAAAAAAAGGAGAAAGTCTCACATTTACGCAGCTAATCAATGGGCTATGGATATGCCCACCGATTGATGTCAATGCAAGGAGTAGGGATTGCCATGCAACAAATGCACTAGAGCTATAAATATATGAAAGCTCATCAAATAAACTAAGTGGGTGTGCATCCAACTTGCTTGCTCACGAAGACCTAGGGCATTTGAGGAAGCCCATCATTGGAATATACAAGACAAGTTCTATAATGAAAAATTCCCACTAGTATATGAAAGTGACAAAATAAGAGACTCTCTATCATGAATATCATGGTGCTACTTTGAAGCGCAAGTGTGGAAAAAGGATAGTAACATTGTCCCTTCTCTCTTTTTCTCTCATTTTTTTATTTGGGCCTTCTTCTCTCTTTTTTTCTTTTATGGACTCTTTTCGTCCGGAGTCTCATCCCAAATTGTGGGGGAATCATAGTCTCCATCATCCTTTCCTCACTTGGGACAATGCTCTAATGATGATCATCACACTTTTATTTACTTACAACTCGATACTTAGAATAAAATATGACTCTGTGTGAATGCCTCTGGTGGTGTACCAGGATATGCGATGAATCAAGAGTGACATGTATGAAAAATTAAGCATGGTGTCTTTGCCACAAATACGATGTCAACTACATGATCATGCAAGGCAATATGACAATGATGATGCGTGTCATGATAAACGGAACGGTGGAAAGTTGCATGGCAATATATCTCAGAATGGCTATGAAAATGCCATAATAGGTAGGTATGGTGGCTGTTTCGAGGAAGATATAAGGAGGCTTATATGTGATAGAGCGTATCATATCACGGGGTTTGGATGCACCGGCGAAGTTTGCACCAACTCTGGTGAGAAAGGGCAATGCACGGTACCGAAGAGGCTAGCAATGATGGAAGGGTGAGAGTGTGTATAATCCATGGACTCAACATTAGTCATAAAGAACTCACATACTTATTGCAAAAATCTACAAGTCATCAAAACCAAGCACTACGCACATGCTCCTAGGGGGATAGATTGGTAGGAAAGGACCATCGCTCGTCCCTGACCGCCACTCATAAGGAAAGCAATCAAAAAACACCTCATGCTTCAAATTTGTCACACAACGTTTACCATGCGTGCATGCTATGGGACTTGCAAACTTCAACACAAGTATTTCTCAATTTCACAATTACTCAAGTAGCACACCTCTAATATTACCACCTTTATATCTCAAAACAACTATCAAGTATCCAACTTCTCTTAGTATTTAATGCACTTTCAGGTTTTTATCTTGGATGCCTATCATATTAGGACTAATTTTATAACCAAAGCAAATTACCATGCTGTTCTAAAGGACTCTCAAAATAATATAAGTGAAGCATGAGAGATCAATTATTTCTATAAAATAAAACTTGCTCTAAAAGATATAAGCGAAGCACTAGAGCAAAATTATCAAACTTAAAAGATATAAGTGAAGCACAAAGAGTATTCTAATGAATTCCGATTCATGTGTCTCTCTCTCAGAATGTGTGTACAGCAAGGATGATTGTGGTAAACAAAAAAACAAAGACTCAAATCATACAAGACGCTCCAAGCAAAACACATATCATGTGGTGAATAAAAATATAGCTCCAAGTAAAGTTACCGATGGACGAAGACGAAAGAGGGGATGCCTTACGGGGCATCCCCAAGCTTAGGCTTTTGGTTGTCCTTGTATTTTACCTTGGAGTGAATTGGGCATCCCCAAGCTTAGGCTCTTGCCTCTCCTTGTTCCATAATCCATCAAATCTTTACCCAAAACTTGAAAACTTCACAACACAAAACTTAACAGAAAATCTCGTGAGCTCCGTTAGCGAAAGAAAACAAAACACCACTTCAAGGTACTATAATGAACTCATTCTTTATTTATATTGGTGTTAAACCTACTGTATTCCAACTTTTTTATGGTTCATAAACTCCATTACTAGCCATAGATTCATGAAAATAAGCAAACAACACACGAAAAACAGAATCTATCAAAAATAGAATAGCCTGTAGTAATCTGTAGGTTTCGAATACTTCTGGAACCCCAAAAATTCTAAAATAAATTGCTGGACGTGAGGAATTTATCTATTAATCATCTTCAAAAAGAATTAACTAAATAGCACTCTTCAGTAAAAAATGGCAGCAAATCTCGTGAGCGCTAAAGTTTTTGTTTTTTACAGCAAGATCGCAAAGACTTTCCCCAAGTCTTCCCAAAGGTTCTACTTGGCACAAACACTAATTAAAAGCATAAAACCACATATAAACAGAGGCTAGATGGATTATTTATTACTAAACAGAATTAAAAAGCAAGAAACAAAAATAAAATTGGGTTGCCTCCCAACAAGCGCTATTGTTTAACGCCCCTAGCTAGGCATAAAGGCAAGGATAGATCAAGGTATTACCATCTTTGGCATTCAATTCTTCAACAGAACACTCATAACCTTCAGGAGTTTCCTTCTTTCTATTAATGATTAAAATCCTAGGCAATAAATCAAGAAAATCATTTGTAGCAAAAGGTTCCTTAATGATAGCGAGAAAGTTGGGGTGAACACCTATGGATTTGAGATCCGCATTTTCCTTACTAGAAGTTTCACCTTTATTTTTAGGAACATACATTAATTTGGCAACTTTGGTGGTAGGAGGATTTGGAGTATTCCTTACGGCAGAAAAAGCGGACCCCAAGTTGGTAATAATACCCTCAAGTTTATCAATTCTAGTGGAATCTTGGTCTATTCTTTCATTAACTATGAGTTCTTTTTCTTTGAAACTTTTCAGAGTGACTCCTACCTTAGATCCATATTGGGTAATCTGGTTGTGGATATTTTTATTCAAATTCTCAATCAATTCCATAGTGGCAACTTTATTTTCAATAATTCCGAGCCTTTGCATAACATGTTCCAAAGTTAACATAGTTCCATTAACCAAGAGAGGTGGTGTGCCAAACAAATCTATCATAGCATTATAAGAACCAAAAGTATGGCTACCCAAGAAATTTCCTCCGGTAATGGTATCAAGAATATATCTATTCCAAGGAGTGATGCCTATATAAAAATTGCGAAGAAGAACAGAAGTAGATTGCTTCATAGTAGATTTATTTTGCGCATTGCAAATTCTATACCAAGCATCTTTTAGATTCCCCCTGCCTTTGTTTAAAATTAAGGACTTCATTCTCGGGAGATAAAGGAGTGGATAAAAGACTAGCCATGAGGACACACAAGATACAAGAGGCAAGCGAAAGAAAAAGCGACCGGAAAAAGAGAGCGAATAAAAAGGTAAGGGTGAAGTGGGGGAGAGGAAAACGAGAGGCAAATGGCAAATAATGTAATGCGAGGGATAAGAGTTTGTGATGGGTACTTGGTATGTCTTGACTTGTGCGTAGACTCCCCGACAACGGCGCCAGAAATCCTTCTTCTACCTCTTGAGCACTGCGTTGGTTTTCCCTTGAAGAGGAAAGGGTGATGCAGCAAAGTAGCGTAAGTATTTCCCTCAATTTTTGAGAACCAAAGTATCAATCCAGTAGGAGGCCACACGCAAGTCTCTCGTACCTACACAAACAAATAAGAACCTCGCAACCAACACGATTAAGGGATTGTCAATCCCTTCACGGTCACTTACGAGAGTGAGATATGATAGAGATGATAAGATAATTTTTTTTGGTATTTTTATGATAAAGATTAAAAGTAAAGATTGCAAAATAAACGCTAATAGAAATAACTTGTTGACGGGAGATTAATATAATGGAGAATAGACCCGGGGGCCATAGGTTTCCCTAGTGGCTTCTCTCAAGATAACATAAGTATTACGGTGGGTGAACAAATTACTGTCGAGCAATTGATAGAAAAGCGAATAATTATGAGAATATCTAGGCATGATCATGTATATAGGCATCACGTTCGTGACAAGTAGACCGACTCCTGCCTGCATCTAGTACTATTACTCCACACATCGACCGCTATCCAGCATGCATCAAGATAAATAAGTTCATAAAAACAGAGTAACGCATTAGGTAAGATGACATGATGCAGAGGGATAAACTCAAGCAATATGATATAAACCCCATCTTTTTATCCTCGATGGCAACACTACAGTACATGCCATTTCCCTTTCTGTCACTGGGATCGAGCACCGCAAGATTGAACCCAAAGCTAAGCACTTCTCCCATTGCAAGAAAGATCAATCTAGTAGGCCAAACCAAACTAATAATTCGAAGAGACTTGCAAAGATAACCAATCATACATAAAAGATTTTAGAGAAGAATCAAATATTGTTCATAGATAGACTTGATCATAAACCCACAATTCATCGGATCTCGAGAAACACACCGCAAAAAGAGTTACATCGAATAGGTCTCCAAGAAGATTAAGGAGAGCTTTGTATTGAGATCCAAAGAGAGATAAGAAGCCATCTAGCTAATAACTATGGACCCGAAGGTCTGAAGTAAACTGCTCACACATCATTGGAGGGGCCATGGAGTTGATGTAGAGGCCCTCCATGATTGATGACCCCCCTCCGACGGAGCTCCGGAAAAGGCCCCAAGATGGGATCTCTTGGGTACAGAAGGTTGAGGTAGTGGAAATAGGGTTTCGTGGTGCTCCTGGATGTTTTCGGGGTATATGAACATATATAGGAGGAAGAAGTAGGTCGGTGGAGCCACGAGGGGCCCATGAGGGGGAGGGCGCGCCCAGGGGGGTAGGCGTGCCCCCTGCCTCGTGGCCTCCTCGGTTGTTTCTTGATGTCCACTCCAAGTCCTCTGGATCATGTTTGTTCCAAAAATCACGCTCCCGAAGGTTTCATTCCGTTTGGACTCCGTTTGATATTCCTTTTCTGCGAAACACTGAAATAGGAAAAAAACAGCAATTTGCACTGGGCCTTGGGTTAATAGGTTAGTCCCAAAAATAATATAAAAGTGTATAATAAAACCCATTAAACATCCAAAACAGAATATATAATAGCATGGAACAATAAAAAATTATAGATACGTTGGAGACGTATCAATACGCTTCGACCGGGTGGGTCCCAGCTGTCAGGGAGGATAAGGACGCACTTCCTTGTGTGCGAGGATATAGCTGTTGGGTCCTAGCTGTCAAGGGGGAATCATTTGTTTTGCCTGTAATAAGGACGCACTTCCTTGCGTGCGAAGATGTAGCTGGTGGGTCCCAACTGTCAGGAGAGAAAACATTATTTTCAGGGTAAAAAGTATGCAATTGCATGCATGCGTCCATGGGCGTGGTGCGTCCCCACTGTCAGCCTCTCATGTACAGTCATCTTTAGATGACTCTCGTTTGTTGACCACGTTGACCACGTCATGCCGAGCGCAGCAAGGCCGGTGGACGACGGCGAGGCCCCAGACTGGAATGACCCGGAGATGGGGAAGACGCGACAGTGGAGTCGCAGATGGAGAGGAGTGGGAAACTTGACTGGTTCGGATGCGCGGCAGCACTGCCGCCCATGGGAGACAAGAGCAAGAACAGAGGTTGAAGAAGCAGCACGCCTGTTGGATTAACATCCAATGGTCCAACTGCTAGAATCATTTGTTGATTAAGTTGACAAAGCTCTGCGTACACGTCAGCTTAGTAGGCCCACAAGTTAGCCACCAAATCTTCCGGGTCCCAGCTATCATCAGGAGGAATGGTTTTTTTTTGCATAACAAGGAGGCACTTCCTTCCGTGTGAAGATACAGCCAGTGGGTCCCAGCTGTTAGGGGGAGGAAACATTTTTTTTAGCTTAATAAGGAGGAACTTTCCTTGCGTGCGACCATGGGCCTCGTGGGTCCCAGCCGTCAGGCTCTCCACTTACATTCCTCTTCCAATGACTCTCGTTTGTTGACCACACCGTGCCGAGCGTAGCGAGGCGATGGACGACGGCGAGGCCCCGGACGAGAACGATCCAGAGATGGGAAGACACGGCAGTGGAGTCGCAGATTAAGAGGAGTACAAGGGTTATAATAGGTTCTGGTGCGGCGTGGGGCTGCAGTCGGTCGAGAATAACTGGAGGTGTGGAGGTGTGGAGGGATCCTGCTAAACAGAGCCGCTAGGCGCCAGAGGCCGGAGCAGGCGGTCCAGGCTACGCTGGAGGAAGAAGACGAGAGATTGAAGGTGCATGCCGATATAAATCCAATGGCCGTGGATGTCAGAATCATTTGTTGACTAAGTAGAGAACGACTTGCGTAGGCTTCGACCTATTGGCCCACATGTCAGACTGCAAAAATATGGCATATATTTAACCCATATTTTCTAGAATCTACAATCCATTTGCTGGGTTGGGTTAACAAATAATTTCGCGTCAATGCGTCCTATTTAATATTTACTAAGAAATCCCAGTCCATTTGCATTTTCTTGAAATACATGAATTAGCTGAACTTGTTCTGTTTATAATGTTAGGTTAGAAGGAGCAATTAATATCAAAACATAAACCGGAGCGACACATTTTGATATATAAAATTAACAAATTAGCAAGTTATTGCTAAAAGAAAAATGAGCGCGTTATTATTACATTGGTCCTTATAATCTTCACAAGCTTTTGTACGCAATCATCAGGATTTTTCTTGCCCGAGAGTAAAAAACAACCAAGATTTTTCTTTCCAATTTCTGTTAAACATTTACTTTATAAGTTAATAAGATGTGGGATGTTTTTATAATGTATATATAAGTCTTTATTAAATATACGATAATAGTATAATATAAATATATATAATGTGGTTAGAAGGGAAAATATAAATTGGACACAACATTATTATTTAAACCTATAAGGTTGCTAGCCAACTCGGCTCCCCAACGATCCCTCGTGAAATGCATTCATGGTCGTTGGATCTTGGTCAACGCTTTCTCTCCTCCGTCCGATCTTCACCAGGGAGTAAATCTAGATTCACCTCGTGGTTCTTTTTCTTCACCAATGACCGGTGGGCTCATCGCTCGCGGGTATTGGCTGGGTAAGTTGTCGGGCACGTAAGAAGGGATTCGCCAATCCACGCCTCGCTCCGCCAAAGCTCACACTGGCAGAAACCATAGCCCCCAGCCGCCACACCCCTGACCCCTCCTTCCTCCTCCCTCGCTCCTCACCGCAGCCGTCGTGCCCCTCCCCCGCAGCCCCAGGACCTCCATCTCCTCCATGCGTCCTCGCTGCCGCCGCAGCCTCGGGCGCACCCTCTCCTTCAACCCCATGTGAAATCGAGCATCCTGGCGGTGCCTTGACTGATCCATGATGATGGCTAGCGCAGGTGAGCGCCACACATGGTGTAGCAGGCTTGGAGGCAGCGGGCGCGGCGGTCAAGGCCAAGGGCACGTCGAGCGACGATGACCACATCCGCCACCAACAACGAGGTGAGATTCACCCAATCTCTCTCTCTACCTCTCTCCATGCGGCCTCCTCCCCTCGACCCCAGATTCGTCGATGAGATATGCCATCCATCTTCTACAGCCTCATAGTTTTCTTTGTTTATGTGATTATTTTGGAATTTTAGCTCTATGCAGCCACTTTCTTGATTAAGTTCAGAAAATGGCGGCAACTGTTGGTTAGTGGTTGAACTTGGTTCATATGCTTTGAATAAAATTGTTTTCATATATCATGTTATGCAGCCAGGATGCATCAAATCATTTTTTTACTTCACAAAATAATGTTGCGAGCGTAAATTTATACCGGCCAGAGATAGCAATATACCAAGGGTCCTGGGAATTTGATTCATAAATGCAGGGAAGTTATTGATGCATCTGAGCTGCTCTATCTGATTATATTTTATTAAGACCCCGTCATTTTATAAACCATGTAAAGGAATTGCTTAACAAATGTGAGATGTTGTCCTTTATTTGTACATCCATGTTCTTGCACGGTATACAAAT
The DNA here is from genome assembly GCF_018294505.1 of Triticum aestivum. Lineage (NCBI taxonomy): Eukaryota > Viridiplantae > Streptophyta > Magnoliopsida > Poales > Poaceae > Triticum > Triticum aestivum. Next base: position 261,789,906 of record NC_057800.1, read on the forward strand.
TTTGGTCCTTTTTTTGCATGTTTTGTTGATTTTTTAAAGCAAGATACTATTTCTACGGGTTCCAAAATGTATCGAAGATTGCCAGGGAGTTGATTACACCATCTGTGGAATATGACATCGCCCTTTAGGTAATTTCACTTTGACCTGGATTAATGACAGGTTGCCAAAAAATATTGGGGGAAATATGGCTCTAGAGAAAGTTTAATGTGAATTTGGGATTGACATCTCAGTCTGCAATGCATTGAAAATTTATGGTAGAAGTGTTTATATTGTTAACTGGGACGAGGATTAGAATTTCTTGCTTTTTACTAATTGGTTTTGTTTTCTACTTTGCTCTTCCTTCTCAGTCTTTATTTATCTTTGCGGCATAAATTCAAATGATTATTAGCAGTCTGCCTTGAATTACAATGACAACCAGTCAGCACTACAATGTCACGAACTTTGCACTTTGATTTGTTTTCATTGTATAAAGTGTTGATCAATTTCACAGGATAAAGAAGCCTAAGCCTAAAGTCATCATGGTTGAGGTTGATAGTATATCTGCTGGTGATAGTGGTGGAGCTGCTGATCTTATTGCAAGATTCTTATATTTTGCATTTGTAATGACAGTTATAGCAAGAAGCTTAAGAGCACTGTAAATTACCTATTTGGTACCCAACTTCAGGAAACCAACAAAGTAGCAGGTCATTTCATGCCACCATATTCTAATGATTTATGAAAGATATGATTAGTTTTCTTACTATTCTCTGTTATATCCTTATTACCCTTACTGCTGACTGTGACAACTAACATGCTGTTCTCAATTGCTTTCTGGGACTCATTTTATCAGATACAAGTCCGCTTGCAATTTTTGGGAGAATACACAGTTCCTTTGGGTTCATCGCTCGGTTTTGTCCCTGATATGCTTACTGCTCCTACATGGCTCTTCAGGGTTATGGATGGAGTGCGTTATTTCGACGGTCCTCTACTCTATTTTTTTGTTGCGTGTGCCTTCAGGTCCATCAGGTATAATTGTGCTTCACCTCCAAACGTGGTTTTATGCTATCTTGGTGTTTTCTCTTTTGTTTAATTCATTGTTGTATCGCTCAAGGGCATCTTGATTAGTTTGAATTATGCTTTTTTAGCTAGGATGAATTTATGAATGGTTGCCCTTTTCTGTTGATTAAGTATTTGTGTGCAGAGGTTCATCTCCCCCTTTTCATTCTGCGGCATTTGTTTTTCACTTAGTTTACATATGTTTGTTGCTGGTAATGTACTCTTCCTCATGGATTCTTTGGGTTCATGTTCTTTCAGTGCTTTAGGAATCTTCAGTTCCAATGGAAAATAGGATGTATCATGCATGCAAAGATGAGAGGATAGTTGATCCAATTTCCTTGTGCTACAAAGTTATTTGCCATGTTCTTATTTTTTAAATGTGGAACGCACATCTTGGTTCACAACTACTTAATCTTGAAAAATAAAAGGAAAATAATTTTGAGGGAAAATGTAAATCTAAACCAATAAGGGGGCTGGGATGATATTTGGATTTAACAGCAAGCTTGCTAAAGCCAGTCAAGTGCTCAGTGACAATTAGCTTCTGGATTGATTCTTTAGTACCTGGTTAGATCTCATGTGTTGCTGAAGGAGAAGATTGTTGGTCCAGAAGGTCATTTCATTATTTACGAACTTGCGTACAATGCATTGGATAAACCCATGAGTTTGAAGCTCAGCTCCATAAATATTCCCCCCTTGGTCATTTATCTCTACTATTAAAGGAGGATCGAACGTTGTGATGGTTCGACCTCCTCTCGATGGTTCGACCTCGATCCCGCACCGAGGAAATCGCTAGGAAAACAATCCACCCGCACGCCTTGTTCGCTAGCTACTCCTCCATCTCGTGTGATACACGCGGAAAAAACCCAGAGAACAAACGAACCGGTTCAATGAACCTCTACCCCACGATCCGGTAACCCGCACAACATGGCATGCGAAAAGCAACGACCAGGCACACACGTCTCACGCCCCTATCTGCTAGCAACCTCCTCGCTCCTCCCCATCCCATCTATCTGCTGAAAAAATCGCCACGCCATCCCCGCTGCGGCGCCTGCGTCGATGGGCTCCCCTCGGTCCTCCTCCACCAAGCACCCGCCCTCCCATGGTCGTGGTCCATCCTCTACCAAGCTGTTGATTGGGAGTCCCTTGAGGCCTTACCACGACCATGGAATCCCTTGCCCTCGCCTGCGTCGATGGACCCGCCCGTGACCGAACCGAGAGCATGTTATCGCACTCCTCGTCTTCTCCAATCGACACACCCCACCGCTCCGACACGGGCGCATCGACGCCGGAGCTCCCCTGCTCAGCTTCACCGTGCTGCTCCCCTACTCTCCCGCACGTCCTCCTCCGCCGCCGGGGACGCCTACGCCACCGCTCCCTCCTGCCTCGCGCAGCTCCCCTGGCCCCCTTGCCTGCCTCCCAAATCTCCCCTCTTTCACCCCCAAAGTTGTTTCTTCTTCCTCCCGCTGCGTCTCCTGCTTGCGCGCTGCGGCGACACCTCCTCCTCGTTGCCCCCGACGCCGGAGGAGGCACGGGGAAAGCAGCAGTGTCTCGCGCTGCGCTTGCGCCACCTCGGGTGTGCGTGGGCCTACGCGCCGGTCGCCGCCTCGGCCGTGCGCCAGTCCTCAAAGGAGGAGGAAGGGGATTCCGTTCGCCGCCAAGGCGTACTGGGTATGCTCCTCGAGTCCCCGCTCTTCAGGCCCCTCCTCACCCCCTCATCAAGAAGCAGAAAAACATGACGCAGGTCCTCTCCTCCCTTGTCAGCTTTCATTTTGTTTGAAATTATTTTGGCCAGCAACTCCGTGGTTTGCTTCTGTTGATTCTGGTCTTGTTATGTTGGGGGCGAGCAGATGCTGTAGCGCACGGGGATCCCCGAGTAGAAGAAGATGAAGAACCCAAGGAGATTTGTCCGGAGGACTACATCATCATTGACGACACCGACTCCGACCCAAGTGATGATGACTATGAAGACAAAGCTAGAGCAGATATCATGGAATCTTCCACCGATCAAAATTTCTAGATGACCACCCAATGATTAGTAGTATTCCCCCATGTATTCAGTAGTAGTTGAGCACTTTTGCGATAGTTCTAGACCGATCGTATGCCTTGCTTGATTGATTGAGTGAAATGATTGTGTTTGTCTCATGTGCATATGGGTAGTGCCTTCTCATTAGACATCATTCTATTCTAACCTCTTCCCTCTAAACCCATCAGATGCCTCCGAGACGTGACCCCGGATTTGCCTTTCCACTAGAGCTCACTCAGTTGATCCAGCAACAAAACACCTTGATGCAATTGCTAGTTCAGAACCAGGGTAACAACAACAACAACAACAACAACAACAACAACAACAACAACCCGCCGCCAGTGGACAACCTAGCTTGTTTTCTAAGGTTACAACCACCGGTGTTTTCCAGTAGCACTGAGCCTATAGTTGCAGATGATTGGCTCCGCAGGATTGGAAGGGAGTTAACCACTGCAGGATGCACTGATGCTGAGAAGGTGCGTTTTGCCGCACATCAGTTGGATGGACCAGCAACATCATGGTGGGAGAATTACACTGTCACCTACCCCATAGCCACGGTGACATGGGACCAATTTCAGCAAGCTTTCCACACATCCCATGTCTCCACTGGAGCTAAGAGTATGAAGAAGCGTGAGTTTCGCAACTTATGCCAGGGGAACCGTATTGTGGCTCAGTACGTGGATGAGTTTAGCAAGCTATCTCGCTATGCCCCTGACAATGTGGCCACAGATGCCGCGAAGCAGGAGAAGTTTATGGAAGGGCTGAATGATGAGATGAGTATGCAGTTGATGGTAGCCACCTTCAACAACTACCAGGAGTTGGTAGATAAGGCTCTTATGATTGAAGGGAAGCAACATCAGATTGAGAGCCGTAAGAGGAAGTATGGACAAGGGAGGTATAGCTCAGGATCTCAGCAGAAGCCTCGCGTAACCCCGAACTCAGGAGGACTTGTTCATAACCATGGAGGTCATAACCACACTAGAGGAGGATCACATAATCACAATGGTTCTAAGAATGGGAATGGGAATAGAGCCAATAACAATCAGAACCGCCCCAATCCAGCCACACCCGCCAAAAGAGATCTAAGTCACGTTACTTGTTTCAAGTGCGGGAAGACTGGACACTATGCCACGGAGTGCCCTGAAGGAAAGAATGGAAACGGAAATGGGAGCGCCGGGAAGAAGCCCAATCCATTCAACAAAGGACAAGTGAACCACGTTAACGTGGAGGAGGTTGAAGAGTAGCCGGACGCGGTAATAGGCAAGTTTTTGGTTAAGTCATTTACCACTCTTGTTCTATTTGATACTGGTGCATCGCATTAATACATATCAAGGGGATTTGTGGATAAGTTTAAACTACCAACCCAAACCCTTAGGACCCCTCTCTTATTGAGTTCACCTGGAGCAGAGTATATGGCTAGTCGATGGTGTGACCAGATACCCCTAACCATTGGCACCCATGTTTTTCCGTCCGACCTAATTATCTTGGAGTCACAAGGATTGGATGTGATATTAGGCATGGACTGGATGTCAAAGTATGGAGGAAGTATTGACTGTGCTAGTAAGTCGATTTATCTCACCACCCCGGAGGGAAAAAGGATTAAGTATGTATATAGGCATGCACCAAGAAGTAGCCAAGTAAATGCCCTCACGGGAGTTGTTCAGGAGGAAGTGCCTGTAGTAAAGGATTACCTGGATGTTTTCCCAGAGGAGTTACCAGGCATGCCATCGGATCGAGACATCGAGTTTTTGATAGAGCTATTGCCAGGGACCGGGCCAATATCCAAGAGACCCTATCGGATGCCCGCGAATGATCTAGAGGAAATTAAGAAACAGATCAAGGAGTTGTTGGAGAAAGGATACATTTGAAGGAGTTCATCACCTTGGGGAGCCCCAATACTTTTGGTTGAGAAGAAGGATAAATCCCTAAGAATGGTTGTTGATTATCGGGCCTTGAATGAAGTAATGATCAAGAACAAGTACCCACTGCCGATGATCAATGATCTGTTTGATCAGCTGCAAGGAGCTAAGGTGTTTTCAAAGATCGATTTGTGATCTGGATACCATCAGTTGAATATTCGAGAGAAAGATATACCAAAGACAACATTCACCACGCGTTACGGATTATATGAGTATACGGTCATGTCGTTTGGACTGACCAATGCCCCTGCCTATTTCATGAGCATGATGAACAAGGTATTCATGGAATATTTGGACAAGTTTGTTGTGGTGTTCATTGATGATATTATGGTATGCTCGAAGAATGAAGAGGAGCACAAGGAGCATTTGCGATTAGTTCTCGAGAAACTCAGGGAACACCAGTTGTATGCCAAGTTCAGCAAATGCGAGTTTTGGTTGAAGGAAGTCGGATTCCTTGGACATGTTATATCATGAGAAGGTATAGCAGTAGACCCCACCAAGGTTCAATGAGTCACTAAATGGTTAGCACCCACTTCAGTTAGCAAGATCCGCAGTTTTCTTGGACTCATAGGATACTATCGGAGATTCATTGAGAATTTTTCCAAAATTGTGAAACCAATGACGGAGCTATTGAAGAAGGATACTAAGTTTAAATGGACGGAAGATTGCGAGGCAAGTTTTCAGGAGTTGAAGAAACATTTGACTATAGCCCCAGTGCTGACATTACTAGATATACATAAGGATTTCCAAGTGTATTGCGACGCCTCTCGCTTAGGACTTGGAAGTGTGCTTATGCAGGACGGAAGAGTTGTTTCGTATGCCTCACGACAACTAAAACCTCACGAGTTAAACTATGCCACTCATGATTTGGAGCTAGCAGCAGTAGTGCATGCATTGAAGACTTGGAGACATTACCTTATTGGAAACCGTTGTGATGTGTACACGAATCATAAAAGCTTGAAATACATCTTCACACAGAAGGAACTGAACCTTAGGCAAAGGAGATGGTTGGAGCTTATAAAGGACTATGACATGAAGCTGCACTATCATCCAGGAAAGGCCAATGTCGTAGCTGACGCTTTGAGCCGGAAGAGTTATGCTAATATCGTTGCGAGTAAGGGAGTGCCAAAGGAGTTAGCAGAGGATATCGTGGAACTTCGATTAGAGATTATTCCTAGAGGTTTTGTTGGAACAATGGAGGTTCAGTCTACATTGTTGGGGAAGATTCGAGAAGCTCAGAAGGATGACAAAGAGATTGCCGAGATAAAGGAGAAGATGAGCAAATGAAAGGCCAAAGGTTTTCGTGAGGATAAGCACGATACCTTATGGTTTGAGGACCGGATATACGTGCCCAATAACACAGAGATCAGGAAGTTAATACTATAGGAGGCTCATGACTCACCATACTTGATACACCCCGGAAACACCAAGATGTATTTGGATTTGAAGGAAAGTTTCTAGTGGATAGGTATGAAGAAGGATATTGCCGAGTATGTAGCCGTATGTGATGTATGTCAGAGGGTGAAGGCAGAGCATCAAAAGCCGGCAGGATTGTTACAGCCTATGCCGATACCCAAATGGAAGTGGGATAAACTTGGCATGGACTTTATCACCGGATTGCCCAGGACCAAATCAGGATATGATTCCATATGGGTAGTAGTTGATCGCTTGACCAAAGTGGCTCGCTTTATCCCAGTGAAAACCACTTATACAAGTGCGAAGTTGGCCAAGATATATATAGGATCGTATGTCTGCATGGAGTTCCAAGGACCATCGTATCGGATAGAGGGACACAGTTTACCTCAAAATTTTGGCATCAGTTACACCAGACTTTGGGTACGAGATTGGAGTTAAGTACAACATTTCACCCACATACGGATGGACAGACTGAGAGAGTCAATCAGATTCTAGAGGACATGTTGAGAGCCTGTGCGCTAGATTATGGAACTAGTTGGGATGGCAATTTGCCTTACGCAGAGTTCTCATACAACAATAGCTACCAAGCCAGTTTGAAGATGGCACCGTTTGAAGCCCTGTATGGACGAAGGTGCAGAACACCGTTGATGTGGGATGAAGTTGGAGACCGACAGTTGTTTGGACCAGACTTGATCAAAGAGTCTGAGAAGAAGGTTGAACTGATTCGTGATAGACTGAAGATTGCACAGTCCAGGCAAAAGAGTTATGCAGATTCGAAACGCAAGGAGGTAACCTATGAAATTGGAGATAGAGCATATATGCGAGTATCCCCCTTGCGAGGAGTGAAACATTTTGGAGTTAAAGGAAAGTTAGCCCCGAGATTTATAGGACCGTATCGTGTTTTGGAACGGATGGGAGAAGTTGCCTACAAGTTGGAGTTACCTGAAGGACTGTCAGGAGTTCATGACGTGTTCCACGTTTCACAGTTGAAGAAGTGTCATGCTGAGATGGCCGATATACCGTTAAGAGATATAGTATCCTTGGAGACGATTTAGTTGGACAGTGATTTGACTTATGAGGAGAAGCTAGTTAAGATGCTTGAGTTTGCTAGCCGAGTCACCCGCAACAAGGTCATCAAGTTTTGCAAAGTTCAGTGGAGCCACCATACCGAGGATGAAGCCACCTGGGAACGGGAGGATGATCTTCGCAAAGACCACCCACACCTATTTTCTAGCCAACCCGAATCTCGAGGGCGAGATTCATCTTAAGGGGGGTAGGTTTGTAACATCCCAAAAATTTTCAATTTGGAATGTTATACATAGATCGTTCATGCATATCACATTTTATTGCATTTTCGTTCCGCAATCCTCAAAATCCTAAGCAACTCAAGGACCCTCGGAGAGAGTTGGGGATTTCCCGATGTTCATATTTGATTTTTATCAAATAATGAAATGAGGACTTTTGATTTTGATTATTTCTCTCTCCGAAAAATATTTCATAATAAAATATATGAGAGGAGATAATATGACTTCTCCAAAATAATTGAAATATTGGAGGAAAAATATTAAAATCATTTATTTGATTTTATTTGGATTTTATTTGCAATTAGAAAAATTGCTCGTTTTTCAAAATTGCATTTTAGGGCCAAGAAAATGCTCATCTTGTTCTAAATATTTTACTTAGACGGCGAAAATTTGTTTTGGCATTTTTAAAATTTTATTTTATTTCCTAGGATTTTTCTGAGTTCGGCGGAATTGTTTTAAAAAAAGGAGCGCGCCTAGGCTGATTGGGCCGAAGCCCAACCACCGGCCCACCTCGCCCCGCGTCGCCGTCTCCTGGTAGGAGACGCGCCGCCGCCGCCGCCGACAGGAGTCCGACTCGGACTCCTCGTCCCCGCCTTGCCCCCTCCCCCAAGGCACCACCCCGCCCCCCCTTTAAAGCCGCAGCCACCCCGCCGCCCTGGAGCCCCACCCCAACGCGAGCCGCCGCCCCGCCGCCAAAGCCGCCGCGCCGCCTGACGCCGCTGCCGAGCCGCCGCGCCGCCGCCGCCTTGCCGCGCTGCCCTCGCCGCGAGCCGCCGCCGCCGCCTACTGCCCGCGCTGCCGCCGCCCCGCGCCACACCGCCCCTCACCGGAGCCCTGCCGTGCCGGACCTCGCCGAGGTTAGCGCCGTTTGGTTTTTTAGAAAACCGGTTCGGTTTTCGTTAGAAAACCCTAGTCGTTTTTTTCGGTTCGCCGGTTTTCTTTTCGGTTTTTCTTTTTAGCGGACGTTCGTCCGAATGTTTGTTTCAATGAACGGTTTTCACTCGTTAGTTACAGATAACGAACGCTCGTTCGTTAGCCTATTCGTCAGTTTTCTTTTATCGGATTTTTCCGCGATTATTCTTGATCGCGATTTCTGATCCGATTTTCGTTTTAGTTTTTCTTTTCGCTTGTTATTCGGAATCAGGCGATTCAAGTGCCTAGATCTTCGTCTCGAGACCCTCTTTCCGCTTAACCAACTTGAACAAGATTTTGGTACTGTAAAATTTGACCCTAGTTCAGATTAGTAAACGGATCTTGTTTCTTTCGCCGTTTGAGTTTCGTTGCTCCGTTTGGTTTGTTTCTTCTTGCAAACCGGAGTTCTTAAGTTGAAGTTTCCGGTTAAATCTTCTTATTTCAGTTTTACCCATGCTTCTTTGTTAGTTGCTTATGTATGTTATTGTTTGTTTGCGATAGAATTCCCGGAGTGCGAAGCGTGTTATTTGGAGTCTCTAGGTTATGCGGATCGTCAGCAAGGCAAGTAACACTTTGATCATGCCCCTTTATCATCCAGTTTTTATGCATTAGTTCCAATTCTCAAACATTGCATGATTAGGATGACATTAAATTGTGGGTTGGGAAGTAGTTGATGAGGTAGAACCTATTGCCCTATTACATTCAAACCTTTGGGAGTTACTTCTACGCGTTGCTTATATTGCTATGCTATGCTCATAGACATGGTTTGGGTGAGTGAAATCCATGACAAATGTGAGATTGTTAATTAATGGTTCAACTTAAGGTGGCAACTTAAATTTACATCTGGGTGGATTGAGGCACATGGAGTACCCAGTGTTGCCTGTATTTTTGGAAATCCCGGAGTACCCGTGTGATCTTCCTTTGGACTGCCACCCAGGCTCAAAGGGAACTGAGATTATTCATGCTATAAACTTCCGTGTGCAGCCACAAGCTATTATGGGCTCTAGCATAGTTGAGTAAGTTACGTGAAGCTCTTGAAGAGGTAGATCAGCAGGTAGTGGGTTTGTAGGTTTGGTATGGTCTACCCGGAGTAGAGAGTTAATGTTTCTGAAAGACTGTGTCTCGGTCATCCGTTTCTCAAACATCATGCAGTGCGAAAAATCTAACGGAGGCGATCGAGTCTTGTGAGGAAAAGTGCGCAAACCTCTGCAGAGTGTACAAACTAATCACGGTTAGCCGTGTCCCCGGTTATGGACAATCTTGAGTATCTAGTACTTGGATTATCTTAAGTATCTCATCACTCTAAATTAATATTGTTGGGTTGATAATTACCTTAATTGGGATTGAGTTGGAGGAACCTTCACAATGATGTTTCAGCTACCATGATAGTTAAATTAAAATCTATTCCTTTGTTGTAGGGAAAAATTGGCTTTTCGCAAAACTGTAACCATAGAGCTTTCCACCAGCCAAATATGCATGTAGTGATAGCATTATTATGTTCTTGCTCTACTGTGTTACTTTGTCAGCATATTCCATGTGATGACCCGTTTTCGGGCTGCAACGTATTATGTTGCAGACTTTTCAGACGAGGAGTAAGGTTCGTTAGGTCGTTGCCGTGCAGCTCAGCCATGCTGTTGGAGTTGATGGACTCACTTTATCTTCCAAGCCTTCCGCTATTATCGTGTTATTTGTCCTTAAGCCATATTATTGTAATAAGTTCTCTTTTGAGACTTTCGATGTAATAAGTGTGTGATTGCTACTCTGTTATAAATCCTTCGGGTACTGTATGTGTAAGCATTACCGATCCAGGGATGACACTGAAGCACAGAGACTTGACCATTTGAGGTCGGGTCGCTACAACAATTTTATTAGGAAAAAGATGAGGAGGTGGCCAATGGGTTCAACAGCAATCCAGCGACATGTCACAAAGGATGTATTTCCAAAATTTATATGAACAAGTTTGTGTTGGCGGGGAGGCAAGAATGTTGTCGATGATAACACAAATCATCGAGGGGGCAAGGATGATATTTCTCATCATGAATTCGATTGATATCCTGGAACAACTCAGAATATTGATGATGATCATGAAGCATTTGTCGAGAGATTTCATGAAGATGTAATCGATCAGCGTTGACATCAAGTCAAAGGAATGATGAAGCGAAAGGCTATTGGAACCACGAGTACAACACAAACTCAAAATCAAGCTTGCTGTTCAAGGCGAAGTGATATGACGAGGAAGATTGACGTAAGCTTAGATCATCCTCGAAAATTATGCTCCGAGAGAAGGACCAGGTAGAACAGCTAAAATTTAGCACGATAATGATATAACCGTTCAAGCTAGGAATGACATGAAGGATTATTAAACTCGTAAGCAATAAAAGTTACTTATAGTTATTGAATCGAAGTGCGGAATCGATTGACTTACCGGTGTTCTCGAGTGACTGAATAACTCAGAACCCAAGGGAAATTTGAAATTTGTGAGAAATAATAGTTGATGAAGAACTCATCAGAAGTTATGTAGTTCCACGTTATTCTTGAGATACCAGAGGGTAATACTCAAAGGTAGATTAGAATAAAGGTTGGGCAGGTGAAGGGATCTGCTGAAGACAACTACTATAACTTGTCCAAGAAATGGAATCAAAGGAGAACAATCATGGCCGGAACCACGGTTGCAAAGAACCAAACATAGATACCCGATGAACTTATAACAAGGGCATTATTATTATTACAAGAAGCTGCCATGATAAGTTCCACGTCGGGTCCATGGGCATGAACACAAAGTTCAAGGTCGACTCCCACTTCTCCAATGTATAACCTCCCATTCTCTTCTCTTGTTTCGAAAATGACATTAGTTGTTGAAAGTTTTACCTGGTGCAATACCAGATAAGTATGACCCATGAAATATTTTGGGTTCACACAGATTAGGGAAGGCATAGGTTCAACCCATCGGGGCATCTTAGGAACATATACCACAATCTGCAGAAGTAATTAACTCAAGCTCAGAAGTAGAGCATGGCTATCAAAAAGCAGGGGATACAATTTACCAAAGGCATTATGTATCGGGGGAAGAACTCAAGGATTTGAGAATAGGCAGGAACGGTCAGATAATAATCCACCAAAGGATATGGCGGACCACAAAGAATCTGATGTGAGTATCGATGCTCAACCAGAAGAGAAAATAGTGCAAAGGCATTGGATTATAGAAATATCTGGATAATTTTAAAACTTAAATACAAATGAATTATGATTTCCAAATCGGGGGATCAGAAGCAGAGACTCTGGTCAAAAGATAGTTGAGTTGAATCGACATAGATCGGCTATCGATCAAGGTTTGATTTGCCGAGAACCAGCTCATGTTTGGAGTGACGTCTGAGCCAAAAGGACGAATTTTATAAGGATGAACTGATGAGTGCGTGCATTCACACACATGTTGAATCAATAGGATCAGAAAGTCAACCACAATGGATTTCAGTGGATATTGCTAGACATATGGAATTAACCATAATGCAAGCAAGAAGTGAAAAACAAGAGCAATAAGCTACCGAGGATTTCGGGAGATCGAATAGTATTTTGAAGAATTTTGTGAAACACAAGAACAACTAGGGATGATCGAATCCTCAATAAGTGTGAGGAATTACTCGTAGGTGTATTGATGTGGAAAGGAGCTGCAAGGCAGTAGCTCAAAGGATTCTTAAAAAGTTGGAGAATAATTTGATGTATCTTGTAATAACAAGAGCAACTGGGAATGATTGTATGAACATCAAGTGTATGTAGTTATCCATAGGGGTTTATCGATGGAAGGGAATTGCAAAAGAGATGGGCACAAGGGTCTCGAAAAAACAACGAAAAGTATCTTCAGAATCTTCTGGTGAAGTAGGCGATCATCTGGATTGAGGGGCTCTCCGGGAGGAAGCAGTTACGAGAACGTAGATTTAGAGTTAGCAAAATCTTTAACCCGAATAGAAGAGAGATCAGAATTCCAGAGTAAAGATGAGGAATAAGAGATCATAATACCACCCAATGGCGATGTGGGCCCGTAAGACACACAACCATGTTAGTAAAAGTTTTGTAGTGACTAGACTCGACTTCGGCCAAGGAGTTGGAAAGGGGGCTAACCTATGGGCAGTCAGATCTGATACCAACTTGTGACGCCCCCGATTCAATCGTACACTAATCATACACGCAACTGTGTATGATCAAGACAAGGGACCCATGGGAAGATATCACAACACAACTCTAGATACAAATCAAAATAAAACAAGCTTTATATTACAAGATAGGGGCCCCGTGGGCTCGAATACATAAGCTCGAATACACAAGAGTCAGAGGAAGCAACAATATCTGAGTACAGACATATGTTAAACAAGTTTGCCTTAAGAAGGCCAGCACAAAAGCATTTATGGTCGAAAAGGCAAGGCCTCCTTCCTGGGAAACTCCTAACTACTCCTGGTCGCTGGTGTCCGTCACGTAGTAGTAGGTACCCTCGGGGTAGTAGTAGTAGTCGTCGGTGGGGGCAACGGTCTCAGGGGCTCCGTCATCTGGTTGCATCAAACAGAAATGGGGGGAAAAGAAAGCAAAGCAAACGTGAGTACTCATCCGAAGTACTCAGCAAGCAAGGATCTACACTACAGATGCAACATTATCAAAGGAAGGCTGTATATGTGGACTGGACTGCAGAAATGCCAGAATAGAAGGGAGAGCCTAGTCCTATCGAAGACTATCATCTTCAGCATCTTCAGCGGTCTTGCAGCATAGAAGAGTGCAAACTAGCATAAAGTAAAGTAGTAGTAGTGTCATCAACCTCGCCCATAGATCCTTCCTCGACTCCCAGCAAGAAAGCAATCCCAGAGCCATACTATCCACTTCTCATCTCAAGTATCCACTTCTAGTTGTATCGATCGAGATACAACTCCGAGTGTCCGTTACCGTAGGATAGGCTATCGATAGATGTTTTCTTCCTTGCAGGGGTGCACCAACTTACCCACCACGCTCGATCAACTCCGGCCGGACACACCATCAGATCATGACCGCCCTTGGTTGATCAACACACCGCAATCTTACCTAGGCTCGTCAGAGAGGCCAACATGCTGGTCTACATCCTAAGCGCACATGGGTCTTGGGCCCATCGCCCTTTGCACTCCTGCATGTTGCGTATGCGGCAGGTGAGCAGACCTAGTCCCCCTTATACAAGGCGAGGCGTTCCTGTCCAACCCGGCGCACTCCACTCCATTGCTGACGTCCGTTGAGCTTTCGGCTGATACATATGATGCAGAGTGCCCATACTTATTCCCGCGTGATGGTTAGTGCTATCAGGCCAGAGGCCCCTTGGATCAAATAACCAAATCGTAGTGGATTAGGAACGCACGGTAACGAGCAGAGACTCACAATCGAGGCGACCCCGTTGCCCCATCTCGAGGACTCACAGCAAGGGCTAAGAATGCCCGGCCACGCCTCATAATTATCTCGCGGGCACCTTCCAGGTCAACCCGGCTCCACATCACTCGCAATTAAGCTCGCGCGGGTACCCCTCGGGGTTGACCCATCTTTAGTAACATGATTCAGGGTAAAGTCATAGTAACCATAGTAACCGTGTGTCTAACACCAAGGGGGAAACCTGAGGAATCACCCTTGACGGATTCCACTTGATGTAACCATCAAGGTGGACTTGGAGGAATCACCCTCGTTGGTCCACACTTGAGAGGTTGCATGACAGAGTCATTACCGGGAGTGGTCAAGGAGGAATCACCCTCGGCGACCACGACCGAATAGCTACACTACAGGGTTAACATCAGAAGTGCTGATGAGGTATCACCTGTTGGGGAACACAGTAATTTCAAAAATTTCCTACGCACAAGCAAGATCTATCATTGTGATGCATAGCAACGAGAGGGGAGAGTGTGTCTACTTACCCTCGTAGACCGAAAGCAGAAGCGTTTATCAACGCGGTTGATGTAGTCGTACACCATCACGATCTGTCCCGATCAAGTACCGAACGCACAACACCTCCGCGTTCAGCACATGTTCAACTCGATGACGTCCTCGCGTTCTTGATCCAACAAGACGGGCGAAGTAGTAGATGAGTTCCGGCAGCACAACGGCATGGTGACGGTATTGGTGAAGAACAATCTTCGCAGGGCTTCGCCTAAGCACTATGAAAACTATGACGGAGGATAAACTAGAGGGGACGGGGTTGCCAGCACACAGCTTGGTGTTTATTGATGTGTCTTTGGTGCTAGCCCTGCCCCTCTATTTATATGTTGAGCCATGGGGTCGAAACTTGGAGAAAAAGCCTCCTCAAAGTAGGTTTTGCCCGAAAGGCAAGAGTCCCACTCGGACTCCAGGACCAAATACCACAGTCCTTGGCGTCTGGCCCAGACGCCATGGGACTCGGCGTCTGGCCCAGGGCCAGACGCCAGGGTCTCCGGCGTTTGGCCCCCTGGCCTCCGCACAACTCCTTTTGCACCGACCTAAAGGCTCGTGGGCTTCACCCCTTGGCCGAACCATATCATCCTGTATATCAATCTTTACCTCCGAACCATTCTGGAGCTCCTCGTCATGTCCGTGATCTCATCCGGGACTCCGAACAACATTTAGTCACCAACATACATAACTCATATAATACTATATCATCAACGAACATTAAGCGTGCGGACCCTACGGGTTTGAGAACTATGTAGACATGACTGAGACATCTCTCTGGTCAATAACCAATAGCTGAACCTGGATGCCCATATTGGCTCCTACATATTCTACGAAGATCTTTATCGGTCGAACCACATAACAACATATGTTGTTCCCTTTGTCATCGATATGTTACTTGCCCGAGATTCGATCGTCGGTATCTCAATACCTAGTTCAATCTCATTACCGGCAAGTCTCTTTACTTGTTCCGTAATGCATCATCCCACAACTAACTCATTACTCATGTTGCTTGCAAGGCTCACAATGATGTGCATTACCGAGAGGGCCTGGAGATACCTCTCCGATAGACGGAGTGACAAATCCTAATATCGATCTATGCCAACTCAACAAACACCATCGGAGCACCTGTAGAGTATCTTTATAATCACCCAGTTATGTTGTGACATTTGATAGCACACAAGGTGTTCCTCCGGTATTCGGGAGTTGCATAATCTCATAGTCAGAGGAACATGTATAAGTCATGAAGAAAGCAGTAGCAATAAAACTGAACGACCATTATGATAAGCTAACGGATGGGTCTTGTCCATCACATCATTCTCTAATGATGTGATCCCGTTCATCAAATGACAACACATGTCCATGGCTAGGAAACTTAACCATATTTGATTAACGAGCTAGTCAAGTAGAGGCATACTAGGGACACTCTGTTTTGTCTATGTATTCACACATGTACTAAGTTTCCAGTTAATACAATTCTAGCATGAATAATACACATTTATCATGATATAAGGAAATATAAATAACAACTTTATTATTGCCTCTAGGGCATATTTCCTTCAGTCTCCCACTTGCACTAGAGTCAATAATCTAGTTCACATCGTCATGTGATTTAACACCAATAGTTCACATCTTTATGTGATTAGTTCACATCTCCATGTGACTAATACCCAAAGGGATTACTAGAGTCAATAATCTAGTTCACATCGCTATGTGATTAACACCCAAAGAGTGATCATGTTTTGCTTGTGAGAGAAGTTTAGTCTACGGGTCTGCAACATTCAGATCCGTATGTATTTTGCAAATTTCTATGTCTACAATACTCTGCACGGAGCTACTCTAGCTAATTGCTCCCACTTTCAATATGTATCTAGATCGAGACTTAGAGTCATCCAGATCGGTGTCAAAAGCTTGCATCGATGTAACTCTTTACGATGAACTATTTTATCACCTCCATAACCGATAAATATTTCCTTAGTCCTCTAAGGATAATTTTGACTGCTGTCCAATGATCTACTCCTAGATCACTATTGTACTCCCTTGACAAAATCATGCTAAGGTATACAATAGGTCTGGTACACAGCATAACATACTTTATAGAATCTATGACTGAGGCATAGGGAATGACTTCTTCATTCTCTTTGTATTTTCTGCCGTGGTCGGGTTTTGAGTCTTTACTCAACTACACACCTTGCAACATAGGCAATAACTCCTTCTTTCATTGTTCCATTTTGAACTACTTCAAAAACATGTCAAGGTATGTACTCATTAAAAAATTTATCTAGCGTCTTGATCTATCTCTATAGATCTTGATTCCCAATATGTAAGCAGCTTCACCGAGGTCTTTCTTTGAAAAACTCCTTTCAAACACTTCTTTATGCTCTCTAGAAAATTCTACATCATTTCTGATCAACAATATGTCATTCACATATACTTATCAGAAAGGCCGTAGTGCTCCCACCCACTTTCTTATAAATACAGGCTTTACCACAAGTCTGTATAAAACTATATGCTTTGATCAACTCATCAAAGTGTATATTCGAACTCCAAGATGCTTGCACCAGTCCATAGATGGATCGCTGGAGCTTGCACACTTTGTTAGCATCTTTAGGATTGACAAAACCTTCTGGTTGCATCATATACAACTCTTCTTTAGGAAATCCATTAAGGAATGCTGTTTTGACATCCATTTGCCAGATTTCATAAAATGCGGCAACTGCTAACATGATTCGGACAGACTTTTAAGCATTGATATGAGTGAGAAAATCTCATCGTAGTCAACACCTTGAACTTGTCGAAAACATTTTGCGACAATTCAAGCTTTGTAGATAGTAACACTACTATCAGCGTCCGTCTTCCTCTTGAAGATCCATTTATTCTGAATGGCTCACTGATCATCGGGCAAGTCAATCAAAGTCCATACTTTGTTCTCATACATGGATCCCATCTCAGATTTCATGGCCTTAAGCCATTTTGCGGAATCTGGTATCATCATCGCTTCCTCATAGTTCGTAGGTTCGTCATGGTCTAGTAACATGACTTCCAGAACAGGATTACCGTACTACTCTGGTGCGGAATGTACTCTGATTGACCTACGAGGTTCGGTAGTAACTTGATCTGAAGTTTCATGATCATCATCATTAGCTTCCTCACTAATTGGTGTAGGAATCACTGGAACTGATTGCTGTGATGAACTACTTTGCAATTCGGGAGACGGTACAAATACCTCATCAAGTTCTACTTTCCTCCCACTCACTTCTTTAGAGAGAAACTCCTTCTCTAGAAAGGATCCACTCTTAGCAACAAAAATCTTGCCTTTGAATCTGTGATAGAAGGTGTACCCAACAGTTTCTTTTGGGTATCCTATGAAGACACACTTCTCCGATTTGGGTTTGAGCTTATCAGGCTGAAACTTTTTCACATAAGCATTGCAACCCCAAACTTTAAGAAACGACAGCTTTGGTTTCTTGCCAAACCATAGTTCATATGGTGTCATATCGATGGATTTAGATGGTGCCCTATTTAACGTGAATGCAACTGTCTCTAATGCATAACCCCAAAATGATAGTGGTAAATCAGTAAGAGACATCATAGATCGCACCATATCCAATAAAGTACGATTACAATGTTCGGACACACCATTATGCTGTGGTGTTCCAGGTGGCGTGAGTTGCGAAACTATTCCACATTGTTTCAAATGAAGACCAAACTCGTAACTCAAATATTCGCCTCCGCGATCAGATCGTAGAAACTTTATTTTCTTGTTACGATGATTTTCCACTTCACTCTGAAATTCTTTGAACTTTTCAAATGTTTCAGACTTATGTTTCATTAAGTAGATATACCCATATCTGCTCAAATCGTCCGTGAAGGTCAGAAAATAATGATACCCGCCGTGAGCCTCAACACTTATCGGATCGCATACATCACTATGTATTATTTCCAATAAGTCAGTTGCTCGCTCCATCGTTCCGGAGAACGGAGTCTTAGTCATCTTGCCCATGAGGCATGGTTCGCAAGCATCAAGTGATTCATAATCAAGTGATTCCAAAAGTCCATCAATATGGAGTTTCTTCATGCGCTTTACACCAATATGACCTAAATGGCAGTGCCACAAATAGGTTGCACTATCATTATTAACTTTGCATCTTTTGGCTTCAATATTATGAATATGTGTATCACTAAGATTGAGATTCAATAAACCATTCACCTTGGGTGTATGACCACAAAAGGTTTTATTCATGTAAACAGAATAACAATTATTCTTTGACTTAAATGAATAACAATATTGCAATAAACATGATCCAATCATATTTATGCTCAATGCAAACACCAAATCACATTTATTTTAGGTTCAACACTAATCCCGAAGGTCAAGGGAGTGTGTGATGGTGATCTTATCAACCTTGGAATCACTTCCAACTCACATCATCACCTCACCCTTAACTAGTATCTGTTTATTTTGCAACTCCCATTTCCAGTTACTACTCTTAGCAACTGAACTAGTATCAAATACCAAGGGGTTTGCTATAAACACTAGTAAAGTACACATCAATAACATCTATATCAAATATACCTTTGTTCACTTTGCCATCCTTCTTATCCGCCAAGTATCTAGGGTAGTTCCACTTCCAGTGACCATTTCCTTTGCAGTAGAAGCACTCAGTTTCAGGCTTGGGTCTACCTTTGGGCTTCTTCATGGGAGTGGCAACTTGTTTGCCATTCTTCTTGAAGTTACCTTTCTTTCCCTTTGCCCTTTTCTTGAAACTAGTGGTCTTGTTAACCATCAACACTTGATGCTATTTCTTGATTTCTACCTTCGCCGATTTCAGCATCGCGAAGAGTTTGGGAATTACTTTCGTCATCCCTTGCATATTATAGTTCATCACTTTCGGATTTCGGGTTCTGGCAAAACCCTCAAGGTTCGAACACTGGGGTGCGCACGAAGATCTCCCCTGACCAACTCACGCCCTCAACCTCGCCATGATCTCAAAGGCAAGCTCGACGAACTCGCAACACAAGAGACACAAGATTTATACTGGTTCGGGCCACAGTTGTGGTGTAATACCCTACTCAAGTTGATTTGGTGGATTGCCTCTTGGGCTGAGGATGAACAATACAAGGGGAAGAACAGCCTCCTGAGGAGAGGTGTTCTTGTGCTTGGTGGGTGTGAGGATGGGTTGGATCTAATCCAAGATGAGATGGCTGAGGCTCTGTTTGTTCGCCCCCTTGTTCCTTTCTTCGTCCCCCCTATTGTGGTGGCTGATCCTATTTATAGAGGCCCTGGTCCTCTCCCCAAAAATTAAGCCGGAAGGGAGCCAACAACGGCCAATTTGAAAGGGGACAGCTAGTACAAGTTATCCTGACAAAAGCAGTCTTCGCCTGCCAAAGGCTTTGGTGGTGACGCCGCCTTGGGCTCCATGGTGACCCCCGTCTTGCCGTCCTGCTGGTCTTGGTCTTGTTGCACCGATATGGAAACCTTTGCTTGACGCCTCGGTACTCTTCGTCTGCGCTTGCCTCCTTAGCACAAAAGAGGAAACAAGGACACTGTGCATGCTGGCGCCCGCCTGGTCTCGATCGTCATGGCTCATGTGCCGGAGCCCTAGGGAAGCACCTTCTTCCCCTTCTTCACGAGCAGCATCGTCGCAGGGCAGGTTCCCCTCTTCTCTGACTTCTTCTATGAGGTCCTTGGCCACTACGGGCTGCAGGTGCTGCATCTTCATCCCAACTCTATCATTCTCTTGTCGATCTTCGCCTACTACTGTCAGGCGTACCTCGGCGTGATGCCGTCCGTGGCTCTGCTATGCCACTTCTTCTTCCTCCGCATCAACGAGGGTTGATACGTCTCCAACATATCTATATTTTTTGATTGTTCCATGCTATATTATATTCTCTTTTGGACATTATTGGGCTTTATTATACACTTTTACATTATTTTTGGGACTAACCTATTAACCGGAGGCCCAGCCCAGAATTGCTGTTTTTGCCTATTTTAGGGTTTCGCAGAAAAAGAATATCAAACGGAGTCCAAACGGAATGAAACCTTCGGGAACGTGATTTTCGGAACGAACATGATCCAGAGGACTTGGACCCTATGTCAAGACATCAACCAGGAGGCCACGAGGTAGGGGGGGTGCGCCCTCCACCCTCGTGGGCCCCTTGTTACTCCACCGACGTACTCCTTCCTCCTATATATACCGACGTACCCCCAAACTACCAGCTACGGAGCCAAAACCCTAATTCCACCGCCGTAACTTTTTGTATCCATGAGATCCCATCTTGGGGCCTTTTCCGGAGCTCCGCCGGAGGGGGCATCGATCACGGAGGGCTTCTACATCAACACCATAGCCCTTCCGATGAAGTGTGAGTAGTTTACCTCAGACCTTTGGGTCCATAGTTATTAGCTAGATGGCTTCTTTTCTCTTTTTGGATCCCAATACAAAGTTCTCCCCCTCTCTTGTGGAGATCTATTCGATGTAATCTTCTTTTGCGGTGTGTTTGTTGAGACCAATGAATTGTGGGTTTATGATCAAGTTTATCTATGAACATATTTGAATCTTCTCTGAATTCTTTTATGTATAATTGGTTATCTTTGCAAGTCTCTTTGAATTATCAGTTTGGTTTGGCCTACTAGATTGATCTTTCTTGCAATGGGAGAAGTGCTTAGCTTTGGGTTCAATCTTGCGGTGTCCTTTCCCAGTGACAGTAGGGGCAGCAAGGCACATATTGTATTGTTGCCATCGAGGATAACAAGAATGGGTTTATATCATATTGCATGAGTTTATCCCTCTACATCATGTCATCTTTCTTAAAGTGCTACTCTGTTCTCTTGAACATAATACTCTAGATGCATGCTGGATAGCAGTCGATGTGTGGAGTAATAGTAGTAGATGCAGGCAGGAGTCAGTCCACTTGTCTCGGGCGTGATGCCTATATACATGATCATACCTAGATATTCTCATAACTATGCTCAATTCTGTCAATTGCTCAACAGTAATTTGTTTACCAACCATGAATACTTATGCTCTTGAGAGAAGCCACTAGTGAAACCTATGGCCCCCGGGTCTATCTTCCATCATATTAATCTTCCAGTACTTAGTTATTTCCTTTGCCATTTATTTTACTTTGCATCTTTTATTTCTCTTTATCATAAAAATACCAAAAATATTATCTTATCATATCTATCAGATCTCACTCTCATAAGTGATTGTGTAGGGATTGACAACCCCTTATCGCGTTGGTTGTGAGGATTTATTTGTTTGTGTAGGTGCGAGTGACTCGTGCGTGGCCTCCTACTGGATTGATACCTTGGTTCTCAAAAACCGAGGGGAAATACTTGCGCTACTTTGCTGCATCACCCTTTCCTCTTCAAGGGAAACCAACGCAAGTGCTCAAGAGTTAGCAAGAAGGATTTCTGGCGCCGTTGCTGGGGAGGTTCGCGCAAAAGTCAACACACCAAGTACCCATCACAAACCCTTATCTCCCGCATTACATTCTTTGCCATTTGCCTCTCGTTTTCCTCTCCCCCACTTCACCCTTGCTGTTTTATTCGCCCTCTCTCTCCATCCTCCTTCACTTTCTCTATTTGCCTCTTTTTGCCCGTTTCTTGTTTGCTTGTGTGTTGGATTGCTTACTTGTCATTGTGACTAGTCCCCTATCTTCTCCGTTATCTCCTGAAAATGAACTTCTTACTTTTAAGCAAAGGGAAGGAGAAAACCTAAATAACGCTTGGTTTAGAATTTGCAATGCTCAAAATAGATCTACCAGGAAGCAATCTACTTCTATTCTTCTTCGCAAGTTTTATGTAGGTGCTATTACTTGGCACATATATGTCCTTGATACCATTACCGGAGGGAACTTCTTGGGTAGCCACACTTTTGATTCCTATAATGCCATGATAGATTTATTTGGCTCACCCCACTCTTGGTTAATGGAACTATGTTAACTTTGGAGCATGTAATGCAAAAACTTGAAATTATTGAAAATAAAGTTGCTACCATTGAGTTAATTGAAAATTTCGATAAAAAGATCCACAACCAAATTACCCAATATGGATCTAAAGTAGGAGTAACTTTGAAAAATATTAAAGAGAAGGAAGCTATAGTTAATGAAAGAATAAATCATGATTCCACTAGAATCGATAAACTTGAGGGTATCATTACCAACTTGGGAACCGCTTTTTCTTCCATAAAGAATACTCCAACTCCTCCAACTAAAATTTCCAAGCTTATGTATGTTCCTAAAAATAAGGGTGAATCCTCTAGCAAAGAAACTGCAGATCTCAATTCTATAAGTATTCATCCTAATCTTTTTGCTATCATTAAGGAACCATTTGCTACTAATGATTTTTTCAATCTTGTGCCTAGAAGTTTGATTATTGATAAAAGGAAAGAAACTCCTAAAGGTGATATATGTCTCATTAAAGAATTACCAACTAAAGATACCTAGATCTATCCTTGCTTTTTATGCCTAGCTAGGGGAGTTAAACGATAACGCTTGTTGGGAGGCAACCCAATTTTATTTTTAATACTTGATTTTTGCTCCTGTTTAGTAATAAATAATTTATATAGCCTCTGTTTTGGTTGTGTTTTTTGTGTTTAATTAGTGTTTGTGCCAAGTAGAACCGTTGGGAAGACTTGGGGAAAGTCTTTTTAATCTTGCTGTAAAAAACAGAAACTTTAGCGCTCACGAGAATTGCTGCCATTTTTATTTGGAAAGTGATATTTAGTTAATTATTTTTTCAGATGATTAATAGATAAATTACTCACTTCCAGAAATTTATTTTAGAATTTTTGGGGTTCCAGATCTTGCGTAAGCTACAGATTACTACAGACTGTTCTGTTTTTGACAGATTCTGTTTTTCGTGTGTTGTTTGCTTATTTTGATGAATCTATGGCTAGTAAAATAGTTTATAAACCATAGAGAAGTTGGAATACAGTAGGTTTAACACCAATATAAATAAAGAATGAGTTCATTACAGTACCTTGAAGTGGTGTTTTGTTTTCTTTCGCTAACGGAGCTCACGAGATTTTCTACTTTAAGTTTTGTGTTGTGAAGTTTTCAAGTTTTGGGTAAAAGATTTGATGGATTATGGAACAAGGAGTGGCAAGAGCCTAAGCTTGGGTATGCCCATGGCACCCCAAGATAATCTAAGGACACCTAAAAGCCAAAGCTTGGGGATGCCCCGGAAGGCATCCCCTCTTTCGTCTACTTCCATCGGTAACTTTACTTGGAGCTATATTTTTATTCACCACATGATATGTGTTTTGCTTGGAGCGTCTTGTATTATTTGAGTCTTTATTTGTTAGTTTTAGACAATCATCCTTTCTGTACACACCTTTTGAGAGAGACACACATGATTCGGAAATTTTTAGAATACTCTATGTGCTTCACTTATATCTTTTGAGTTATATAGTTTTTGCTCTAGTGCTTCACTTATATCTTTTAGAGCACGTCGGTGGATTTGTTTTATAGAAACTATTGTTCTCTCATGCTTCACTTAGATTATTTTGAGAGTCCTACAAAACAGCATGGTAATTTGTTTTAATTATGTTAGGCATTCAAGATTAATAAAATTTTCTTATGAGTGTGTTGAATACTATGAGAAGTTTGATACTTGATAATTGTTTTGAGATATGGAGATGGTGATATTAGAGTCATGCTAGTCGAGTAGTTGTGAATTTGAGAAATACTTGTGTTAAAGTTTGTGATTCCCGTAGCATGCACGTATGGTGAACCGTTATGTGATGAAGTCGGAGCATGATTTATTTATTGATTGTCTTCCTTATGAGTGGCGGTCGGGGACGAGCGATGGTCTTTTCCTACCAATCTATCCCCCTAGGAGCATGCGCGTAATACTTTGCTTTGATAACTTGTAGATTTTTGCAATAAGTATATGAGTTCTTTATGACTAAGGTTGAGTCCATGGATCATACGCACTTTTCTTCCTTCCACCATTGCTAGCCTCTCTAATACCGCGCACCTTTCGCCGGTATCATACACCCACCATATACCTTCCTCAAAACAGCCACCATACCTACCTATCATGGCATTTCCATAGCCATTCCGAGATATATTGCCATGCAACTTTCCACCATTCCGTTTACTATGACACGCTCCAGCATTGTCATATTGCTTTGCATGATCATGTAGTTGACATTGTATTTGTGGCAAAGCCACCGTTCATAATTCTTTCATACATGTCACTCTTGATTCATTGCATATCCCGGTACACCGCCGGAGGCATTCACATAGAGTCATATTTTGTTCTAAGTATTGAGTTGTAATTGTTGAGTTGTAAGTAAATAAAAGTGTGATGATCATCATTTTTAGAGCATTGTCCCAAGTGAGGAAAGGATGATGGAGACTATGATTCCCCCACAAGTCGGGATGAGACTCCGGACGAAAAAAAAGAGGCCATAAAAAAAGGAAAAGGCCCAAATAAAAAAATGAGAGAAAAAGAGAGAAGGGACAATGCTACTATCCTTTTACCACACTTGTGCTTCAAAGTAGCACCATGATCTTCATAATAGAGAGTCTCCTATGTTATCACTTTCATATACTAGTGGGAATTTTTCATTATAGAACTTGGCTTGTATATTCCAATGATGGGCTTCCTCAAAATGCCCTAGGTCTTCGTGAGCAAGCGAGTTGGATGCACACCCACTTAGTTCCTCTTGTCGAGCTTTCATATACTTATAGCACTAGTGCATCCGTTGCATGGCAATCCCTACTCACTCACATTGATATCTATTGATGGGCATCTCCATAGCCCGTTGATACGCCTAGTTGATGTGAGACTATCTTCCCCTTTTTTGTCTCCTCCACAACCACCATTCTATTCCACCTAAAGTGCTATGTCCATGGCTCACGCTCATGTATTGCGTGAAGATTGAAAAAGTTTGAGAACACCAAAAGTATGAAACAATTGCTTGGCTTGTCATCGGGGTTGTGCATGATTTAAATACTTTGTGTGGTGAAGATAGAGCATAGCCAGACTATATGATTTTGTAGGGATAACTTTCTTTGGCCATGTTATTTTGAAGAGACATAATTGCTTAGTTAGTATGCTTGAAGTATTATTATTTCTATGTCAATATTGAACTTTTGTCTTGAATCTTTCGGATCTGAATATTCATACCACAATTAAGAAGAATTACATTGAAATTATGCCAAGTAGCATTCCACATCAAAAATTCTGTTTTTATCATTTACCTACTCGAGGACGAGCAGGAATTAAGCTTGGGGATGCTTGATACGTCTCCAACGTATCTATAATTTTTGATTGTTCCATGCTATATTATATTCTGTTTTGGACATTATTGGCTTTATTATACACTTTTATATTATTTTTGGGACTAACCTATTAACTGGAGGCCCAGCCGAGAGTTGCTGTTTTTTTGCCTATTTTAGGGTTTCGCAGAAAAAGAATATCAAACGGAGTCCAAACGGAATGAAACCTTCGGGAACGTGATTTTCGGAACGAACATGATCCAGAGGACTTGGACCCTATGTCAAGACATCAACCAGGAGGCCACGAGGTAGGGGGCGCGCCTACCCCCCCCCCAGGCTCGCCCTCCACCCTCGTGGGCCCCCTGTTGCTCCACCGACGTACTCCTTCCTCCTATATATACCAACGTACCCCAAACTACCAGATACGGAGCCAAAACCCTAATTCCACCGCCGTAACTTTCTGTATCCATGAGATCCCATCTTGGGGCCTTTTCCGGAGCTCCGCCGGAGGGGGCATCGATCACGGAGGGCTTCTACATCAACACCATAGCCCTTCCGATGAAGTGTGAGTAGTTTACTTCAGACCTTCGGGTCCATAGTTATTAGCTAGATGGCTTCTTCTCTCTTTTTGGATCTCAATACAAAGTTCTCCCCCTCTCTTGTGGAGATCTATTCGATGTAATCTTCTTTTGCGGTGTGTTTGTTGAGACCGATGAATTGTGGGTTTATGATCAAGTTTATCTATGAACAATATTTGAATCTTCTCTGAATTCTTTTATGTATGATTGGTTATCTTTGCAAGTCTCTTCGAATTATAAGTTTGGTTTGGCCTACTAGATTGATCTTTCTTGCAATGGGGGAAGTGCTTAGCTTTGGGTTCAATCTTGCGGTGTCCTTTCCCAGTGACAGTAGGGGCAGCAAGGCACATATTGTATTGTTGCCATCGAGGATAACAAGATGGGGTTTATATCATATTGCATGAGTTTATCCCTCTACATCATGTCATCTTGCTTAAAGCGTTACTCTGTTCTCTTGAACTTAATACTCTAGATGCATGCTGGATAGCGGTCGATGTGTGGAGTAATAGTAGTAGATGCAGGCAGGAGTCGGTCTACTTGTCTCGGACGTGATGCCTATATACATGATCATACCTAGATATTCTCATAACTATGCTCAATTCTGTCAATTGCTCAACAGTAATTTGTTTACCCACCGTGAATACTTATGCTCTTGAGAGAAGCCACTAGTGAAACCTATGGCCCCCGGGTCTATCTTCCATCATATTAATCTTCCAATACTTAGTTATTTCCTTTGCCATTTATTTTACTTTGCATATTTTATGTCTCTTTATCATAAAAATACCAAAAATATTATCTTATCATATCTATCAGATCTCACTCTCGTAAGTGACTGTGTAGGGATTGACAACCCCTTATCACGTTGGTTGCGAGGATTTATTTGTTTGTGTAGGTGCGAGTGACTCGTGCGTGGCCTCCTACTGGATTGATACCTTGGTTCTCAAAAACTGAGGGAAATACTTACGCTACTTTGCTGCATCACCCTTTCCTCTTCAAGGGAAAACCAACGCATGTGCTCAAGAGGTAGCAAGAAGGATTTCTGGCGCCATTGACGGGGAGGTTCGCGCAAAAGTCAACACACCAAGTACCCATCACAAACCCTTATCTCCCGCATTACATTATTTGCCATTTTCCTCTCGCTTTCCTCTCCCCCACTTCACCTTTGCCGTTTTATTCACTCTCTCTCTCTCCATCCTCCCTCTCTTTCTCTATTTGCCTCTTTTTACCCGTTTCTTGTTTGCTTGTGTGTTGGATTGATTGCTTGTCATTATGGCTAATCCCCTATCTTCTCCGTTGTCTCCTGAAAATGAAGTTCTTAATTTTAAGCAAAGGGAAGGAGAAAACATAAAAGATGCTTGGTATAGAATTTGCAATGCTGAAAATAGATCTACCAGGAAGCAATCTACTTCCGTTCTTCTTCGCAATTTTTATGTAGGCGCTACTTCCTTGGCACAGATATGTCCTTGATACCATTACCGGAGGGAACTTCTTGGGTAGCCACACTTTTGATTCCTATAATGCTATGATAGATTTATTTGGCTCACCCCCTCTCTTGGTTAATGGAACTATGTTAACTTTGGAGCATGTAATGCAAAAACTTGAAATTATTGAAAATAAAGTTGCTACCGTTGAGTTAATTGAAAATTTCGATAAAAAGATCCACAACCAAATTACCCAATATGGATCTAAAGTAGGAGTAACTTTGAAAAATATTAAAGAGAAGGAACCTATAGTTAATGAAAGAATAAATCATGATTCCACTAGAATCGATAAACTTGAGGGTATCATTACCAACTTGGGAACCGCCATTTCTTCCGTAAAGAATAGTCCAAGTCCTCCAACTAAAATTGCCAAGCTTATGTATGTTCCTAAAAATAAGGGTGAATCCTCTAGCAAAGAAACTGCGGATCTCAATTCTATAAGTATTCATCCTAATCTTTTTGCTATCATTAAGGAACCATTTGCCACTAATGATTTTTTCAATCTTGTGCCTAGAAGTTTGATTATTGATAAAAGTAAAGAAACTCTTAAAGGTGATAGATGTCTCATTAAAGAATTACCAACTAAAGATACCTAGATCTATCCTTGCCTTTTATGCCTAGCTAGGGGCGTTAAATGATAACGCTTGTTGGGAGGCAACCCAATTTTATTTTTTCCTTGCTTTTTGCTCCTGTTTAGTAATAAATAATTTATCTAGCCTCTGTTTTGGTTGTGTTTTTTGTGTTTAATTAGTGTTTGTGCCAAGTAGAACCATTGGGAAGACTTGGGGAAAGTCTCTTTATTCTTTCTGTAAAAATAGAAACTTTAGTGCTCATGAGAATTGCTGCCACTTTTATTTGGAAAGTGATATTTAGTTAATTATTTTTTTTCATATGATTAATAGATATATTCCTCACGTCCAGAAATTTATTTTAGAATTTTTGGGGTTCCAGATCTTGCGTTAGCTATAGATTACTACAGACTATTCTGTTTTTGACAGATTCTGTTTTTCGTGTGTTGTTTGCTTATTTTGATGAATCTATGGCTAGTAAAATAGTTTATAAACCATAGAGATGTTGGAATACAGTAGGTTTAATACCAATATAAATAAATAATGAGTTCATTATAGTACCTTGAAGTGGTGTTTTGTTTTCTGTCGCTAACGGAGCTCACGAGATTTCCTACTTTAAGTTTTGTGTTGTGAAGTTTTCAAGTTTTGGGTAAAAGATTTGATGGATGATGGAACAAGGAGTGGAAAGAGCCTAAGCTTGGGGATGCCCATGGCACCCCAAGATAATCTAAGGACACCTAAAAGCCAAAGCTTGGGGATGCCCCGGAAGGCATCCCCTCTTTCGTCTACTTCCATCGGTAACTTTACTTGGAGCTATATTTTTATTCACCAGATGATATGTGTTTTGCTTGGAGCGTCTTGTATTATTTGAGTCTTTATTTGTTAGTTTTCCACAATCATCCTTTCTGTACACACCTTTTGAGAGAGACACACATGATTCGGAAATTGTTAGAATACTCTATGTGCTTCACTTATATCTTTTGAGTTATATAGTTTTTGCTCTAGTGCTTCACTTATATCTTTTAGAGCACGTCGGTGGATTTGTTTTATAGAAACTATTGTTCTCTCATGCTTCACTTAGATTATTTTGAGAGTCCTACAAAATAGCATGGTAATTTGCTTTAATTATGTTAGGCATTCAAGATTAATTTTCTTCTTCTTATGAGTGTGTTGAATACTATGAGAAGTTTGATACTTGATAATTGTTTTGAGATATGGAGATGGTGATATTAGAGTCATGCTAGTCGAGTAGTTGTGAATTTGAGAAATACTTGTGTTAAAGTTTGTGATTCTCGTAGCATGCACGTATGGTGAACCGTTATGTGATGAAGTCGGAGCATGATTTATTTATTGATTGTCTTCCTTATGAGTGGCGGTCGGGGACGAGCGATGGTCTTTTCCTACCAATCTATCCCCCTAGGAGCATGCGCGTAATACTTTGCTTTGATAACTTGTAGATTTTTGCAATAAGTATATGAGTTCTTTATGACTAAGGTTGAGTCCATGGATCATACGCACTTTTCTTCCTTCCACCATTGCTAGCCTCTCTAATACCGCGCACCTTTCGCCGGTATCATACACCCACCATATACCTTCCTCAAAACAGCCACCATACCTACCTATCATGGCATTTCCATAGTCATTCCGAGATATATTGCCATGCAACTTTCCACCGTTCCGTTTACTATGGCACGCTCCATCATTGTCATATTGCTTTGCATGATCATGTAGTTGACATTGTATTTGTGGCAAAGCCACCGTTCATAATTCTTTCATACATGTCACTCTTGATTCATTGCATATCCCGGTACACCGCCGGAGGCATTCACATAGAGTCATATTTTGTTCTAAGTATTGAGTTGTAATTGTTGAGTTGTAAGTAAATAAAAGTGTGATGATCATCATTTTTAGAGCATTGTCCCAAGTGAGGAAAGGATGATGGAGACTATGATTCCCCCACAAGTCGGGATGAGACTCCGGACGAAAAAAAGAGGCCATAAAAAGAGAAAGGCCCAAATAAAAAAATGAGAGAAAAAGAGAGAAGGGACAATGCTACTATCCTTTTACCACACTTGTGCTTCAAAGTAGCACCATGATCTTCATAATAGAGAGTCTCCTATGTTATCACTTTCATATACTAGTGGGAATTTTTCATTATAGAACTTGGCTTGTATATTCCAATGATGGGCTTCCTCAAAATGCCCTAGGTCTTCGTGAGCAAGCGAGTTGGATGCACACCCACTTAGTTCCTTTTGTTGAGCTTTCATATACTTATAGCTCTAGTGCATCCGTTGCATGGAATCCCTACTCACTCACATTGATATCTATTGATGGGCATCTCCATAGCCGTTGATACGCCTAGTTGATGTGAGACTATCTTCCCCTTTTTGTCTCCTCCACAACCACCATTCTATTCCACCTAAAGTGCTATGTCCATGGCTCACGCTCATGTATTGCGTGAAGATTGAAAAAGTTTGAGAACACCAAAAGTATGAAACAATTGCTTGGCTTGTCATCGGGGTTGTGCATGATTTAAATACTTTGTGTGGTGAAGATAGAGCATAGCCAGACTATATGATTTTGTAGGGATAACTTCCTTTGGCCATGTTATTTTGAAGAGACATAATTGCTTAGTTAGTATGCTTGAAGCATTATTATTTCTATGTCAATATTGAACTTTTGTCTTGAATCTTTCGGATCTGAATATTCATACCACAATTAAGAAGAATTAACTTGAAATTATGCCAAGTAGCATTCCACATCAAAAATTCTGTTTTTATCATTTACGTACTCGAGGACGAGCAGGAATTAAGCTTGGGAATTCTTGATACGTCTCCAACGTATCTATCATTTTTGATTGTTCCATGCTATATTATATTCTGTTTTGGACATTATTGGGCATTATTATACACTTTTATATTATTTTTAGGACTAGCCTATTAACCGGAGGCCCAGCCCAAAATTGCTGTTTTTTTGCCTATTTTAGGGTTTCGCAGAAAAAGAATATCAAACGGAGTCCAAACGGAATGAAACCTTCAGGAACGTGATTTTCAGAACGAACATGATCCAGAGGACTTGGACCCTATGTCAAGACATCAACGAGGAGGCCATGAGGTAGGGGGCGCGCCTTCCCCCTAGGCGCGCCCTCCACCCTCATGGGCCCCCTGTTGCTCCACCGACGTACTCCTTCCTCCTATATATACCTACGTACCCACAAACTACCAGATACAGAGCCAAAACCCTAATTCCACCGCCGTAACTTTCTGTATCCACGAGATCCCATCTTTGGGCCTTTTCCGGAGCTCCGCCGGAGGGGGCATCGATCACGGAGGGCTTCTACATCAACACCATAGCCCTTCCGATGAAGTGTGAGTAGTTTACCTCAGACCTTCGGGTCCATAGTTATTAGCTAGATGGCTTCATCCCTCTTTTTGGATCTCAATACAAAGTTCTCCCCCTCTCTTGTGGAGATCTATTCGATGTAATCTTCTTTTGCGGTGTGTTTGTTGAGACCGATGAATTGTGGGTTTATGATCAAGTTTATCTATGAACAATATTTGAATCTTCTCTGAATTCTTTTATGTATGATTGGTTATCTTTGCAAGTCTCTTCGAATTATCAGTTTGGTTTGGCCTACTAGATTGATCTTTCTTGCAATGGGAGAAGTTCTTAGCTTTGGGTTCAATCTTGCGGTGTCCTTTCCCAGTGACAGTAGGGGCAGCAAGGCACGTATTGTATTGTTGCCATCGAGGATAACAAGATGGGGTTTATATCATATTGCATGAGTTTATCCCTCTACATCATGTCATCTTGCTTAAAGCGTTACTCTATTCTCTTGAACTTAATACTCTAGATGCATGCTGGATAGCGGTCGATGTGTGGAGTAATAGTAGTAGATGCAGGCAGGAGTCGGTGCACTTGTCTCAGACATGATGCCTATATACATGATCATACCTAGATATTCTCATAACTATGCTCAATTCTGTCAATTTCTCAACAGTAATTTGTTTACCCACTATGAATACTTATGGTCTTGATAGAAGCCACTAGTGAAACCTATGGCCCCCTGGTCTATCTTCCATCATATTAATCTTCCAATACTTAGTTATTTCCTTTGCCATTTATTTTACGTTGCATCTTTTATTTCTCTTTATCATAAAAATACCAAAAATATTATCTTATCATATCTATCAGATCTCACTCTCGTAAGTGACCGTGTAGGGATTGACAACCCCTTATCGCATTGGTTGCAAGGATTTATTTATTTGTGTAGGTGCGAGGGACTCGTGCGTGGCCTCCTACTGGATTGATACCTTGGTTCTCAAAAACTGAGGGAAATACTTACGCTACTTTGCTGCATCACCCTTTCCTCTTCAAGGGAAACCAACACAAGTGCTCAAGAGGTAGCGAGGGTCATACCTCCGGGTGTGCCAATTTCTTCGCGGCCAGCAAGGCCAACTCAATCTTGAAGACTGGGAAGAAGGCCAACGGCTTTAGGAGCAAGTGGGCCATGATGGACCCCAAGTGCGTCCACCCACACTTGATGCTGCCAACGGAGATGCCCCAGTCCGACAAGGGGTGGTCCTGTGCGAAGCTCACTGATGAGCGGGCGACATTGGTGCTGGAGCAGATGAACACCGACCTGAAGCCGGGCAACGTGAAGGCGGCAAAGGTGACAGGGGCCATGCTTCTGAGGGAATTCCTGATGCTCCGCATAGCCCCGCTTCAGGTGCGTACGCGCCCCTTGTGGGAGCTTGGGGACGAAGAGGACAAGGTTCGCCTGAGCCTGGAAGCCTTGTCCGACGGTGAGCTGGTTGCTGCTCTCCGCCTCCTGATCGGGGATGACTAGGAGTACCCGCCGAGTGTCTTCACTCCCTTGTTCCTCCGCAAGGATGGGGCGCAGTTTGTGGCCGCCAGGCCAACCTTTGACGGGCACGGGCTAGTGCCACTGGCGCCCACCGGGGGCCCTGCGGCGTCGACGCCGGTGGAGCTGTCTTCTGGTGAGTCCTACAGGGAGGAAGAGGAGGATGAGGAGGAGGAGGAGGAGGAGGAGGAGGAAGAATCGGAGGTGACCCCTGAAGGGGTGGGGGAGACCTCCCCCTTGAGAAAAGCTGACCTCCTCTGCACCCTTCCTGACGACAATGAGGCTGACACTCGCCAGGAGAAGGGAGAGCCGCCCATAATCCCGACGAGGGACCGATTGGCGCTGATCTGCTGGGATGCTGCTTCTGCTCTGGCGCCGCCTGGAGCCGCTCCCGGCCCAGCTACTGCTCCTGCTTCTGCTTCTGGAGCTGGCGCGCCCACGCCTCGGGTCACGAAGCTCTCCAGCTTCAAGCTCCTGACGCGGAGGGACTACGTCACAGTGGATCGGTAAGTGTTCTCATCCTGCTTTGTTCTTGCTGCTGATGCTTGTTTCTGACTCTTCTTCCTTGTTGTGTAACTAGGCCGACACCTGCGGCGAAGAGGAGAAGGGAGGGCGAGGTGGTGCTGCTTGAGCCCAGGTCGCCTCCTGCGGCTGCGCCGCTCTCCATGAGCAAAGGTGGGGAAGGTGCTCGTGCTTCTCCAACCCGATCATCCTCGTGAGGCTGGGTGGAGCATCCTCGGGAGAAGTCAGCCCCCGAGGCCCCGCTGACTCGGGAGGTGCCAGGGTCCGGCTTGGGTGCTGAGGTCCAAGAGGCTCAGTAGCCTCCAACCTCCCGGGCCATGGTGAAGACGACGCCTCTTGCTCCTCCTTCTGCCGTGTTGTTGGCCCCAGGTTCCTCTGCTTCTCCTGACGTCCTGGAGCGGGCCCTTTCTGAGATGGCCCGGCTGCGAGAAGATCTCCAAAGCACCGAACCGCTCCTGGCGGCTGGGCGCCTGGAGCTGGTCTCTGGTTGGCTTCATTCTGACGTGTCCGTTCAGGCGGCGCTGAGCCAGGTCGCAGCGACCTCTGAGGGGGAGAAGCGAGCCGCAACTCAGGCAACAGTTGCTCGCGAGGCGGTGCTGAAGGACACCGAGGCCACCCAAGGTCGCTGCCAGGTGCTGGTGGCCGAGCTGAATATCCTGCGTGATGAGCGTGCCGAAGATGCCCATGGCCATAAGGCGGAGGAAGAGAGGATAAAGGCCCGGGAGGACGCCGTCAAGGGTCACAACGCCGAGTTGGAGCAGCTGGCGCAGGCGCAGGCCGCTGAGCGCGGCCGGCTAGAGGAGTTGGAGCAGAAGATGCAGGCGGAGAAAGCCGAACTTGACGCCAAGACAAAGGTTCTGGCCAAGGACCGCGCGGCCTTCGCGCTTCGCGAAAAGAGGTCTCGCAAGGCTCTGAAGGCACTCTATGAGAAGGGCTTGGAGAAGCCGCTGGCCACCGATGAGGACGGCCCCGCCCAGTTGCTTCCCTACTTGGTCGAGGCGCTTGAGGATGTCGTAAGCGGCATCGGTCCCATGGCAGAGGAAGAGGCTCGCGTCCTTTCTTCAGCCGCGCTGATGCGCGTCTTCAGCCGCCTCCATCTTCGTGATCCTGCTTCCCCCCTTGACGAGCTGCTGGAGCCCATGGCTGATGAACACTGTGCAGCCGCCGCCCCAGCTGTAAAAGGTCAGGTGGAAGCCCTGCTGAAGAAGTTTGATGCCTTTGCCCCTGCGCCTTCGACCGGTGGTGCAGGTGAAGGCGATGCCACCCAGGAGGGGGCGCCTCTTGCGGGTGCCGGCGGTATCCAGGGATGACTGGCTTGTGTCTCCTTCCCTGTTGAAACTCCTGTAGCATGTAGCGTGCCTCGTGGAGGCGTTTAAACTTGTGTTTGATATTCGGAGAACAATATGTCTTGTAATATTTGCTTTGAGATTTTGCGATTTCCTTCCCATTTGCTTTACGTTCTACGTCGGCAGAGCCCGACCCCGCGCATACCTTAGCCGTTGTTGGGCTGACTGGATCACCAGGACGGACCAAGGAGTGAGGGGCTACATGGTGAGTTAGGCTCCTGAGTCTCGATTCTTAGGAGTCCCCCTTGACACGCAAACAGCTTGTGGAAAGGAGATGCAATGGTAGGTCTAGTGTTCTACGTCGGCAGGGCCCGACCCCGCGCATACCTCAGCCGCCATTGGTCCGACCGGATCACCAGGACGAGCCAAGGAGTGAGGGGCTATGTGGTCAGTTAGGCTCCTGAGTCGCGACGCTCAGGAGTTCCCCTTGACGTTCAAACGACCTTCATACCTTGGCTCCGCTTGGGAGGGCGTGCGACAACCAGGTCCGCGAGACCTGGCAGGGTGGTGTATGCTTGGGCGTGACCCGAGCGCAGCCCCCGTGCCCAGCCCTCTTGTGCGGCTCTCCCGAGGGGAGGCGTTGCGATGAGGCCAGACACCGAGCCCGGAGGCTCCCTGAGGTTGATACAACCATGAGGCCGCCCTTAGTTGTTTATCACCAGGACGGACCATAGCGCTTCTGCACTTGCACGGGCATAGCCGCTCCTCGGCAGTGTCGACTGCCAGCACGGAGCATGGTGCTTCCACTTGTACGTGGGAGGGGACTCCCTACTGCGGAGAGCCCCCCGGGCGTGTACAGCCCCGCCCTGACATGTGGCTTCCACGACAGGGCTAGACGAGGTGTGTCTGGGCACTCCTGAGCCAACGTGGGACTCACGAGGCCCTACCTCAAGGCGGGTTGCGCCTGATCTTGATTCTTGTTCGCTATGGTGGTCCTGCGAGGTGGTTAGACAACCTGCGCCGGACGAATCTCCTGAGGTTATCGCGTGAGGAGGCCTAGCACCAACAGCCCCAAGAGGTGACGTGAACGGGACCGGCCCGCCAGACAGAGCTCATTCGTTGGATTTATCGACGCTGCTGGGACGGGCCCGAGCACAGACGTCGTGCCTAACCTTCTCACGCGAAGGGTCCTGAAGAAATATGGTCGGCGCACGGCTCCCGTGGTGGGTTACAATCAAGCAAGTGATAACCATAGATAGATTACGCATGAAAAGCAACATGCCACTGGGTCAGGCCCGTGCGGCTTGGGGATGATGCAGCCCGTGGGGCGCCCCCAGCAAGGTAAGATAAAGACATAAACAAGAAGGGATACATGCCACAGGGACGGACCCACACGGCCTGGGAATGATGCAGCCTTGAGGGCACCCCCAGCTGAATAAACTTGGAAAATGTCACCTGGTTTGGTTGCCGAAGGAGTGTTAAGGCAGCTGAAGGTACGCGACGAAGGGGTTGCTCCTCACGAGCCACCGGGGCCCCGAGCCCCGGGAGGCTCTGGAGGTCCAGGCGGTTCCTTGAGGACCATTGCCATCTCCGCCAGGACTACGTGATGCCTAACCTCCTGACCCGCCATGACGCTCCGCAGGTTGCGCTGGAAGGCAGCAGCCATGCTCGGCAGGCCGAATGGCATGCAAACGTAGCTGTGCGGTGGACCCTCGCAGCGTCCAGCATGTGAAGGCCAGAAGCGCTCCTGAGATGTGGCCCGGTTGAGCCGTGGGATGTCGATGCAGGCGCGCATCTCACCACCCTCACCGGGGTGGGGAGCAGCGCTAGGTGGGCGGTGGTTACCGCGAATTGCTCTCGCCTCCTGAAGCTCCTGAGTGGCTTCGTCGACGAACTCCTGAGCGCCAGGTGCTCTTCGCCTGGCGCCCTCCTGAGGGAAACGTGCCGCGAAGCATGCCTCCACGTGGTGCATGAGTGCCTCCCTCGTAATGTTGGGAAGGTATGAGGCCCTCCAGAAGAGAGCCCCTGAGCCCTGCCTGAGGAGGGCATCGGGCGCACCTTCCTATGCGACAGAGGGAGGCGCCCCAGGTGTGGGCGCTGATCCTGACATGGCGACACTTGCGGCGCCGTTCTCCTGAGGCCCAGGACGAAGTAGCTACTTCTTCTTCTTGGGATGGCCTCAGGAGGGTACTCGCCCTTGCTGTCGGGGTCGCTGATTGCTGCAGCTTGGAAGGCACGCTTGAGGGAGCACACCGCGTCTCTTTCTTTGTAGGGGACCATGAAGATTCTGCCGCTTCCTAGCATCTTGAGGACGTTGTAGCCATGGTGGGTCACCACCATGAACTTAGCCAGGGCTGGATACCCGAGGATGGCATTGTACGACAGACGGATGTGGGCGATGTCGAAGTCGATGAGCTCGGTGTGGTAGTTGTCGCGCTGTCCGAAGGTGACTGGGAGGCGGACTCGACCTATCGGGGTGGTGGAGCCGTCGGTCACTCCTGAGAAAGGCTTGGTAGGCTGAAGCTGGTCGTAGGGCACTTGAAGGTTGTCGAACATCTCGACGGTCAGGATGTTAAGCCCTGCGCCGCCATCGATGAGAGTCTTGGTTACTTGCACGTTGCTGATGACGGGTGAGCAGAGCATCGGGAGAGCGCCAGCGGTGGCCGCACACTTGAGCTAGTCTGTTGAGCTAAAGGTAATAGAACACTTGGACCACCTGAGCGGGCGTGTAGCTTCGACCTTAGGGAGGACTGCATTCACCTCGCGGGCAAACTTCTTGAAGATACGCTGTGAGGCTGGTGCTTGAGATCCGCCCAAGATGCAGGCGATAGCACGCGGCTCCTAGAAGCCCCCAGCCCCCTCATCTTGGTGGTGGTCGTCGTTCCTTCTTGGCGGTGGCGGCAGTGGAGGAAGCCCAACATTGCCCTGAGGACGGTCCTCGCGAGGCTGATCCCTCCAGGCACCTTTGCGAGGCTGATCCTGCCAGCGGTCCTCACGAGGCCGGTCGTGCCACTCATGTTGTAGGCCCCGGTCATCCCAGCGTCCTCCGCCGCATTCTCCCCCTGGGCCGTAGCCTCGGTCGTTGCGCTCAGGGCGTCGACCGAAGCATCCATCGCGCATGGTTCTGAGCTCTTGACAATCATTGGTGTTGTGGCAGTGCATGTTGTGGAAGGCGAAGAACGATCATCTGCCCTTGGATGACTCAGGCTGGTCCCTGCCGCGCTTTGTGTCCGGCTCTGCAGCGAGTACGGCCGCTCCCTTGCACTTCACGTCCTTGGCCTTAGCTTTCTTCTCCTCTAGGTCGGTAGCTGGGGGCTCGAGAAGGGAAAGACGCCCTTCCTCAGCCCTTGCGCACTTGGTCGCCAGGTTGAACAACTCCAGGGATGTGCACAACTCCTCATGGATGGCGAGCTCCTCCTTCATCTTGATGTCGCGGACGCCATCGGAGAACACAGAGATGATGGCCTCGTCCGTCACCTTGGGGATCTTGAGACGAACGTTGTTGAAGCGCTGGATGTACTTCTGGAGGGTTTCCCCTAGTTGTTGCTTGACGCGATGCAGGTCACCCACGGCCGGAGGGCGGTCGCGAGTGCCCTGGAAGTTGGCCACGAAACAGTCGCGCATCTCATTCCAGGAAGAGATGGAGCCTGGAGGCAGGTTCAGGAGCCACGAGCGTGCGCCATCCTTGAGAGCCATGGGGAACCAGTTTGCCATGACTTTCTCGTCGCCGTTGGCCGCCTCGATGCTCAGCTTGTAGAGCTGCAGGAACTCCGCGGGGTCGGGGGTGCCATCGTAGCGCGGAGACAGGTCTAGCTTGAACTTTCCTGGCCAGGCGACACTACGCAGTTCGGGGGTGTAAGCGCGGCAGCCCGCCGTGGCCACCGCGGGTCGTCGTGGAGGCAGAGCTTGGTTGTGGTGCCTCTGCGTCACTGCGGCATGCGACGCATGGCCCTGTCGCAGCAAGCAATCCTGGCGTAGCGGAGCTCGGAGCGTTTCCTTGTGGACAGGGAATCTCTTGGCAGCTTCTTTCTTTGTGCACTGGCACGTGGCGTGGTGGGTCGTGCCGCTAGGCCGCGCATCTTGGAGCGAGGACGCCGTCTTGACATGGGGGAGGCTGAGGTGCTCCCTGAGCCACACGCCTCGGCACAAGGGTGCTATCTTGTTGCGGAGGAGGCGGAGGCGCTCCATGAGCCACACCACCCGCAGCTGGGGGCGGGCGAGGTAGCGAGAGGGACGGCGCATGAGAGCCTCCAGCGGCGCTGACAAGCTTGGTGATGCGGTCCAGCCAGTCCTCGTAGAGGTCGTCGACTTGATGGTAGTGTAGGAGCTCGCGTGCCATGAGCAGCGTGGCCTGCGCATCCATGGGTGCGCGGCGAGCGTGAGATGACGAGCTGGCCGGAGTCAGCGACGGGGTGGTAGTGTGGCCGTCACGGCGCACAGAGGGATGCAGCAAAGAGGCTTGCCGCTCGTTTGCCGCCGGACTGGTGACGGTGTTGGTGGCGGGTGACGGAGAACGATGGGGAGGCCCGCCTATTGGGGCCGTCTGAGTGACACGGGCGGCGAGAGCGGCCTGGCGCTCCGCGCGAGCTCGGCGAGCGTTCGCCATGGAGGTGACTAAGCGACAGGACGCGGAGCGACGGAAGGAAAGCTTCGGCGCACCCCTACCGGGCGTGCCAAATGTCGGATTTCGGGTTCTGGCAAAACCTCAAGGTTCAAACACTGGGGTGCGCACGAAGATCTCCCCCTACCAACTCACGCCCTCAACCTTGCCACGATCTCAAAGGCAAGCTCGACAAACTTGCAGCACAAGAGACACAAGATTTATGCTAGTTCGGGCCACCATTGTGGTGTAATACCCTACTCCAGTGTGGTGTGGTGGAGTGCCTCTTGGGCTGAGGATGAACAATACAAGGGGAAGAACAGCCTCCTGAGGAGAGGTGTTCTTGTGCTTGGTGGGTGTGAGGATGGGTTGGATCTAATCCAAGATGAGATGGCTGAGGCTCTGTTTGTTCGCCCCCTCGTTCCTTTATTCGTCCCACCTACTGTGGTGGCTAATCCTATTTATAGAGGTCCTGGTCCTCTCCCAATAAATTGAGCGGGAAGGGAGCCAACAACGACCAATTTGAAAGGGGACAACTAGTACAAGTTATCCTGACAAAAGCAGTTTTCGCCTGCCAAAGGCTCTGGTGGTGATGCCGCCTTGGGCTCTATGGTCACCTCCGTCTTGCCGTCCTGATGGTCTTGGTCTTGTTCCACCGATATGGAAACCTTTGCTTGACGCCTCAGTACTCTTCATCTGCGCTTGCCTCCTTAGCACCAAAGAGGAAACAAGGACACTGTGCATGCTGGTGCCCGCCTGGTCTCGATCGTCATGGCTCACATCATTGGAACCTCGCGAGGTTTGCCTGGCCTTGATCTCTTCGCTCCTCGCGAGCCAGCCTGGTGAGGCCGCTCCTGAGGAGGTCTTGTGTCGTCCGCCTCATGAGGCTTAGCCCCTCGCGAGGGTCTTGAATACTTGTTGGTGAAGATGGGCCGTACGGGCCCGCTCGCAGATCCACGCCATGGGCCGCAAGCAGGCAAGTCTGGGGACCCCCGTTCCCAGAATGCCGACAATCACTAAGTTCTAGTAACATGGTGATAGTGACTAGAAAACTTTTTTCAATTGCTATCTTATATGGAAGATTAACTCCCACTTGATTCAAGCAATTGTAGTACCCTGACAATCTGAGCACATGCTCACTGGTTGAGCTATTTTCCTCCATCTTGTAGGCAAAGTACTGTCAGAGGTCTCATACCTCTCAACACGGGCATGAGTACGAAATACCAATTTCAATTCTTAGAACATCTTATATGTTCCATGACATTTCAAAACATTTTGAAGTCCCAGTTCTAAGCCGTAAAGCATGGTGCACTAAACTATCAAGTAGTCATCATATCGAGCTTTGCCAAACGTTCATAACATCTGCATCTGCTCCTGCAATAGGTCCGTCACCTAGCGATGCATCAAGGACATAATTCTTCTGTGCAGCAATGAGGATAATCCTCAGATCACGGACCTAGTCCGCATCATTGCTACCATCATCTTTCAACATAGTTTTCTCTAGGAACACATCAAAAATAAAACAGGGGAGCTATACGCGAGCTATTGATCTAGAACATAGATATGCAAAAACTACCAGGACTAAGTTCATGATAAATTAAAGTTCAATTAATCAAATTACTTAAGAACTCCCACTTAGATAGAAATCCCTCTAATCATCTAAGTGATCACATGATCCATATCAACTAAACCATGTCCGATCATCACGTGAGATGGAGTAGTTTTCAATGGTGAACATCACTATGTTGAGCATATCTACTATATTATTCACGCTCGACCTTTCGGTCTCAGTGTTCCGAGGCCATATCTGCATATGCTAGGCTCGTCAAGTTTAACCCGAGTATTCTGCATGTGCAAAACTGGCTTACACCTGTTGTATGTGAACGTAGAGCTTATCACACCCGATCATCACGTGGTGTCTCAGCACGAAGAACTGTCGCAACGGTGCATACTCAGGGAGAACACTTGTACCTTGAAATTTAGTGATAGATCATCTTATAATGCTACCACCGAACTAAGCAAAATAAGATGCATAAAGGATAAACATCACATGCAATCAATATAAGTGATATGATATGGCCATCATCATCTTGTGCCTTTGATCTCCATCTCCAAAGCACCATCATGATCACCATCGTCACCGGCTTGACACCTTGATCTCCATCGAAGCATCTTTGTCGTCTCACCAACTATTGCTTCTACGACTATCACTACCGCTTAGTGATAAAGTAAAGCAATTACATGGTGATTGCATTTCATACAATAAAGCGACAACCATATGGCTCCTGCCAGTTGCCGATAACTCTGTTACAAAACATGATCATCTCATACAATAAATTTAGCATCATGCCTTGACCATATCACATCACAACATGCCCTGCAAAAATAAGTTAGACGTCCTCTACTTTGTTGTTGCAAGTTTTACGTGGCTGCTACGGGCTGAGCAAGAACCGTTCTTACCTACGCAT
The DNA here is from genome assembly GCF_018294505.1 of Triticum aestivum. NCBI lineage: Eukaryota > Viridiplantae > Streptophyta > Magnoliopsida > Poales > Poaceae > Triticum > Triticum aestivum. The sequence goes on from NC_057800.1 coordinate 261,832,034, forward strand.
CAAAAACCACAACGCGGTATAGTGATTGCTTTTTGATCTTCAGAAAGAACCCTGTTCATTGAATCCGATTCAACTAAAGTTGGAGAAACTAACACCCACCAGCCACCTATGTGCGAAGCACGTCGGTAGAACCAGTCTCGCGTAAGCATACGCGTAATGTCAGTCTGAGCCGCTTCATCCAATAATACCGCTGAATCAAGAATCAACTAGTGACGGCAAGCAATATGTATATACCCACGCCCACAACTCCTTTGTGTTCTACTCGTGCATATAACATCTACGCATAGACCTGGCTCTGATACCACTCTTGGGGAATGCAGTAATTTCAAAAATTCCTATGCACAAGCAAGATCTATCACGGTGATGCATAGCAACGAGAGGGGAGAGTGTGTCTATGTACCCTCGTAGACCGAAAGCAGAAGCGTTTATCAACGCGGTTGATGTAGTCGTAAACCTTCATGATCCGTCCCGATCAAGTACCGAACGTACGGCACCTCCGCGTTCAGCACACGTTCAGCTCGATGACGTCCTCGCCTTCTTGATCCAGCAAGACGGGCGAAGTAGTAGATGAGTTCCGGCAGCACGTCGGCGTGGTGACGGTGTTGGTGAAGAACAATCTTCGCAGGGCTTCGCCTAAGCACTACGAAAACTAGGATGGAGGATACACTAGAGGGGACGGGTTGCCGGCACACGGCTTGGTGTTTCTTGATGTGTCTTTGGTGCTAGCCCTGCTCCTCTATTTATATGTTGAGCCCTGGGGTCGAAACTTGGAGCAAAACCTCCTCAAAGTCGGTTTTGCCCGAAAGGCAAGAGTCCCACTCAGACTCCAGGACCAAACACCACAATCCTTGGCGTCTTGCCCAGACGCCAGGGGCCTCGACATCTGGCCCAGGGCCAGACGCCAGGGTCTTCGGCGTTTGCCCCCTGGCCTCCACAAAACTCCTTTTGCATCGATCTAAAGCCTCGTGGACTTCACCCCTTGGCCGAACCATATCATCCTATATATCAATGTTTACCTCCGGACCATTCCGGAGCTCCTCGTCATGTCCGTAATCTCATCCGGGACTCCGAACAACATTCGGTCACCAACATACATAACTCATATAATACTATATCGTCAACAAACATTAAGCGTGCGACCCTATGGGTTCGAGAACTATGTGGACATGACTGAGACATCTCTCTGGTCAATAACCAATAGCGGAACCTGGATGCCCATATTGGCTCCTACATATTCTACGAAGATCTTTATCGGTCAAACCGCATAACAACATACGTTGTTCCCTTTGTTATCGGTATGTTACTTGCCCGAGATTTGATCATCGGTATCTCAATACCTAGTTCAATCTTGTTACCGGCAAGTCTCTTTACTCGTTCCATAATGCATCATACCGCAGCTAACTCATTATTCACATTGCTTGCAAGGATCACAGTGATGTGCATTACCGAGAGGGCCCAGAGATACCTCTCCGATAGACGAAGTGACAAATCCTAATCTCGATCTATGCCAACTCAGCAAACACCATCGGAGACACCTGTAGAGCATCTTTATAACCACCCAGTTACGTTGTCACGTTTCATAGCACACAAGGTGTTCCTCCGGTATTCGGGATTTGCATAATCTCATAGTCAGAGGAACATGTATAAGTCATGAAGAAAGCAGTAGCAATAATACCGAACGATCATTATGCTAAGCTAACAGATGGGTCTTGTCCAACACATCATTCTCTAATGATGTGATCCCGTTTATCAAATAACAACACATGTCCATGGCTAGGAAACTTAACCATCTTTGATTAACGAGCTAGTCAAGTAGAGGCATACTAGGGACACTCTATTTTGTCTATGTATTCACACATGTACTAAGTTTCCGGTTAATACAGTTCTAGCATGAATAATAAACATTTATCATGATATAAGGAAATATAAATAACAACTTTATTATTGCCTCTAGGGCATATTTCCTTCATCACCCTCGGCACTTGGTAGCAACTTGCTACCTCTTGAGCATGCATTGGTTTTCCCTTGAAGAGGAAATGGTGATGCAGCAAAGTAGCATAAGTATTTCCCTCAATTTTTGAGAACCGATGTATCAACCCAGTAGGATATTACACGCAAGTCACCTAATACCTGCACAAACAATCAAGAACCGTGCAACCAACACGATATATGGGTTGTCAATCCCTTCACGGCCACTTGCAAAAGTGAGATCTGATAAAGATAATAAGATAAATATTTTTGGTATTTTTGTTGTATAGATTGAAAAGTAAAGATTGCAAAATAAAATAAATAGTAAGCTAGAATTGTAGATCGGGAACTTATATGATATAAAATAGACCCGCGGGCCATATGTTTCACTAGTGGCTTCTCATGATAGCATGTATTACGGTGGGCAAACAAATTACTACCGAGCAATTGATAGAAAAGCGCATAGTTATGAGAATATCTAGGCATGATCATGAATATAAGCATCACGTCCATGTCAAGTAGACCGAAATGATTCTGCATCTACTACTATTACTCAACACATCGACCGCTATCCAGCATGCATCTAGAGTATTAAGTTCATAAGAACAGAGTAACACATTAGGCAAGATCACATGATGTACAGGGATAAACTCAAGCAATATGATATAAACCCCATCTTTTTATCCTCGATGGCAACAATACAATATGTGCCTTGCTGCCCCTACTGTCACTGGGAAAGGACACCGCAAGATTGAACCCAAAGCTAAGCACTTCTCCCATTGCAAGAAAGATCAATCTAGTAGGCCAAAATAAACCGATAATTCGAAGAGACTTGCAAAGATATCAAATCATGCATATAAGAATTCAGAGAAGAACCAAATATTGTTCATAGATAAACTTGATCAAAAATCCACAATTCATCAGATCTCGGCAAACACACCACAAAAGAATATTACATCGAATAGATCTCCAAGAACATCAAGGAGAACTTTGTATTGAGAACCAAAGAGAGGGAAGAAGCCATCTAGCTAATAACTATGGACCCGAAGGTCTGAGGTAAACTACTCACACTTCATCGGAAGGGCTATGGTGTTGATGTAGAAGCCCTCCGTGATCAATGCCCCCTCCGGCGGAGCTCCGGAAAAGGCCCCAAGATGGGATCTCACGGGTACAGAAGGTTGCGACGGTGGAAAAGTGGTTTCGTGGCTCTCCTGGATGTTTTTAGGGTATAAGAGTATATATAGGCAAAAGAAGTACGTTGGTGGAGCTACGAGGGGCCCACGAGGGTGGGGGCACGCCTACCCCACTGGGCGCGCCCTCCTGCCTTGTTGCATCTCTGACTTCCATTCCAAGTCTCCTGGATTGCGTTTGTTCCAAGAAAGATCCTCGCGAAGGTTTCGTTCCGTTTGGATTCCGTTTGATATTCCTTTTCCGCGAAACACTGAAATAGGCAAAAAAACAGAAACTGACACTGGGCCTCCGGTTAATAGGTTAGTGCCAAAAATAATATAAAAGAGCATATTAAAGCCCATTAAACATCCAAAACAGATAATATAAGAGCATGGAACAATAAAAAATTATAGATACGTTGGAGACGTATCACAACTCCGCAGAGTCGTACAACTAAGGGGGGGGGGTGATGTGTGGTGTCGGGGCCTGGACGTCGATCACGTTGATCGAGTCATCAAACATAAAGTAGGGCAACTGGGCCAAGATGGGGGTCACTGATGGATCTCTAAGTAGCCTATACTAAGCAGTTTAGAATAAGTAGGTAAGGTGTGACAGTAGGTACAAAAGCAGGCTATGGATCAGAACAAGAGCAATCAATTACAGTAGCAAAATCTAATGCAAGCACAAGAGAATAGAATGGCGATATCGAAATGATCAAGGGGGGGGGGGCTTGCCTGGAAGCTTTGCTGCAAAGGAAGAAGGGTCGTCGGAGACGTAGTCGATCATAGGGGCAACATCGGTCTTGGGGTCTACCAAAGAGAAGAGGGCGAACAAACAATAAATATAAAATAAACGAACCATCATAAAGCATAACATGGTAAAACGATGTGCTAGGGGTGACCTAACGCGGTAGTACTCGATACGGGCGAAGGGGAAAAATACCCAGGAATGTTTTCCCGGAGTTTGGCATTTTCCGGACAGATGAAAGAGGGGAAAAGGTTCCGTGTTCGTCATGCCAGAGGCACGTGACAGATGAACAGAGGGCATATTCGGATTCACTTGATTTTTCTGAGCAACTTTCATGTATAAATTATTTTCATCTTGGTTATGGTTATTTTTCTATGATTTTCAAAGATTTTAGTATTTTATGAAATTACTATTAATTTGAATTAAATAGGAAAACTGCTATGTGTACCCATAGCTACAGTGTACATAGCCAGAGAGGCTGATATGTGGGGCCAGGGGACTAGGTTGACTCAGTCAAAGCTTGACCGGTCAAAGGACATAGTGTAGGCAGGTCCCACATGTTATTGTTATGATTAACTAGACTTTAATTAAATTAGATTAACTAAAAGTGGGGGCCACTGTCATTGGCTAGCAGTTAAACTAACTAGTATAAATTATACCCTAATCTAATTTGCATGGGCCGGCCACTGGTGGCTGTACACACATACACAAAGAATATATGCTCGTCCATGGCCACGACCATGGCCATTAGTAGCGGCTCCAGCAGCATCTAGGAGCAGCAATAGCAAGCGTCCACGAGCAGCTAGTGCAGCGGCGGCAGCTACGCAGCAGAGTAGTAGTAGGGGTAGGCAGCAGCAGGAGAACAAGTGGCAGCAAGGGGAGACAACCGCAACACGCAACAACAAGCAGCATGTGGAGGCGAGGCCGCGCGCGCACATGCATGAGGGCATGGGCAGGGGCGCTAGCAGCAGCCGAGCATGTCGCGGCAAGGAACAACAAGCAGCGAATGAGCAGTGCGTGGCCGCGGTGTTCGGCCAGAATAGCACATGAGCTCGGAAACGAGCAAGGCAACGGGTTAGGCGGCATATACCGGGTGCCTCATGCACGCACACACAATCAAAAGGAGCAGGTGAGCACGGCCTCGTCGTATTCGATGGCCATGGTAGACGGTGCTGTCGGAGCTTGCAGGTTTCTTGCTAGGGGAGGAGCCGGAGCTCGGGAAGAGAGGCTAAGGGGGCAGGGCTCACCGATGGAGCACATGAAGGCTCTTGGGAGGCTTAGAAGGCAGGCAGGCGATGAATCGAATTAGCGGACGACGGTGACCAAAGGCGATGGAGTGTCTCGATTAGGTTGGCTCAATGCGGTGTTGCTTGATCTGATCATTGTAGTCGACGTAGACAACGAAGGCGCGACTCATGGACATGTCCGCGAGGCCCGGGGTGGCTCTAGAGCACGTCAACGGCGCGGAAGCGGATGAGTTCGGGAGATGGCTTCGAGCGAAGAGAGCGAGTGGGAGGGAGAGGGGAATGGAACTAGGGTTCAGAGGGGATCAAGAGGGGGTCTCGACGATGCTCTTATCTGACCGGAGGGGGGGGGGGGGCCGCCACGGCTCCCCCTGTAACTGTACCTGGAGTAGGAGGCAAGTGGTGCTGTGGGCTGGGCCTTTTGTGTAGCTAGCTGGTCCAAAGTGCCCAGTAGCACCTCTCTCCCTTTTATGTTTTCTAATTTTTATAACTCTGTTTTGCAAATTAATTTGTTAGCAAAAGAGTTTTGTAAAAAGTGTAGATGGCCACATAATTAGTATTGCAATATTTTGAGACCACACACAATGTTTCACATCATTTGGAAAATTATAAATATTTGCTTATTTTGAAAAGGCTAATTTAAATGCTTTTGGACCACTTATTAATTTTCTAGGAATTTATTTGTGAGTCAAACCAAGTTGGTTTCAACATGACATTGATCACAGAAACTGTATAGAACTATTTGAACATTTTAGTTTTATAGCTTGAGGAGAAATAATTTTGACTTGTCTTTTAAATTTGAATTTGAGGTCGGTTTGGGACAAAGTGATGATTAGCAAAATTTAATTATGATGATGTGGCACCATTAATAGGAGTTTGCTCCACTATAAATCTCCTCCACTACAAGAAATCTCGTCCCGAGATTTAAGAGGTGGAGTAAGGGGAAAGTTCTGGTTACGAAATTCTAACGAATCTTCTCGTTCTTGGTTGGTCTTCTCAAATAAGTTGATCCCTTACGTTGATGTCTTCATGTCGCTGCATCAGGGCATCATGATGAAGTCCTCGTCCTTTCTTCAGAAACTCCATCGTACTTACGAATAGGGTATAAGCGGAAAACTATAAGGACGGGTGTCTGAAAGGATTAGCATCCGATAATTATCTCAAGGAAGGAGATTTTGAAGCACCAAGAAACAAATCGAGTGTGCTATAAGGAGGTTCAACAAGTTTCAACCAGGTAGGCATCAAGCTGATGCCTATAACAGGTGATGTAGGGGTTCAGAGCAATGATGAATAATGTTGCCTCTGATACCGGAATGAATCATGGTGAGGAAGTTAGCTCGTGAATTAAAACGAAGCCAAGTGCAAAGAATATTTCAGAATCAAGGTTGTACAGGAGAGTTAGGTTTTGATCCTGTGGAACTGTGGGTTATGGTACCACCTTGTGTGTTCAGAGTAGGAAGAGCTGCGACATGTTGCACGGATATGATAGCAAGGCATGTCACAGGTAGCCTCTCAGTTATGTTGGCATCAACGTTGGTACCAAAGGTGAGGGACAAAGAGAACCATTTTCCTGCTCGTTGGAACGAGGCGGACCAATAGGCAAACTTCTTGTCCATCGGTGGTTACCAGAATGTCATCAACAATAGTAACAGGGTCTTACTGACAGAGTTGTACACTGAGGTGTTTACATAAGTAGGGAAATATTACTGCTTATACCATATAGATCATGAGAAAGGTTAAACAAAACAATGGAAAGGAAAATGTGATTATTAATTTAATCAGATCAATGGAAAGGAAATGTGTTTAAACACAAATATTAAGAGTATATCCTTCCAAAGGACAAGCAGAGGATGACATCCATGAGAGGATAGTAAGTAGATTTCCATTTAGGTAAAGGGGAGAGGAAAGTTCATGACGTTACCCATACAATAGTGTTTGGATAAGTGATCAAGAAACATTTAGCATTGCGCCTACAAGGTTCTTAATGATGTTCGGAGTATCACAATCTTGCTTCGGGATAGCATTGACATGGTCATCAGGTAAAGGCCGGACCTTGGGAACACAGAGGATCCATCGGGAATTACTAGAAGACCTCATGCAATTTTATCAGGAAAAATATGAGGAGGTAGCCGATGGGTTCAACAGCAATCCATTGACATGTCGCAAAGGATGTATTTCCAAAATTTATATGAACAAGTTTGTGTTGGCGGTGAGGCAAGAATGTTGTCGATGATAACACAAATCATCGAGGGGTAAGGATGGTATTTCTCATCACGAATTCGATTGATATCCTAGAACAACTCAGAATGTTGATGATGATCACGACACATTTGTCGAGAGATTTCATGAAGATGTAATCGATCAGCGATGACATAAAGTCAAAGGAATGATGAAGTGAAAGGTTATTGGAACCACGGGTACTACGCAAACTCAAAATCAAGCTTGCTATTCAAGGGGAAGTGATATGACGAGGAAGATCGACGTAATCTTAGCTCATCCTTGAAAGTTATGCTCCGGGAGAAGGACCAGGTAGCACAGCTAAAATTTAGCATGATAATGATATAACCGTTCAAGATAGGAATGACATGAAGGATTATTAAACTCGTAAGAAATGAAAGTTACTTAGAGTTATTGAATCGAAGTGCGGAATCGATTCACTTATCGGTGTTCTCGAGTGACTTAATAACTAAGAACCCAGGGGAAATATGAAATCAGTGAGAAATAATAGTTGATGAAGAACTCATAAGAAGTTATGTAGTTCCGCGTTATTCTTGAGATACTAGAGGGTAATACTCGAATGTAGATTAGAATAAAGGTTGGGCAGGTGAAGGGATCTGCAGAAGACAAGTACAATAACTTTTCCGAGAAATGGAATCAAAGGGGAACAATCATGGTCGGAACCACGGTTGCAAAGAACCAAACATAGATACCAGATGAACTTATAACAAGGGGATTATTATTATTACAAGAAGCTGCCATGATAAGTTCCACATTGGGTCCATGGGCATGAACACAAAGTTCAAGGTCGACTCCCACTTCTCCAAAGTATAACCTCCCATTCACTTCTCTTTCGAAAATGACATTAGTTGTTGAAAGTTTTACCTAGTGCAATACCAGATAAGTATGACCCTTGAAATATTTTGGGTTCACACAGATTAGGGAAGGCATAGGTTCAACCCATCGGGGCATCTTAGGAACATATACCACAATCTTCAGAAGTAATTAACTCAAGCTCGGAAGTAGAGCATGGCTATCAAAAAGCAGGGGATACAATTTACCAAAGGCATTATGTATCGGGGGAAGAACTCAAGGATTTGAGAATAGGTAGGAACGGTCAGATAATAATCCACCAAAGGATATGGCGGACCACAAAGAATCTAATGTGAGTATCGATGCTCAACCAGAAGAGAAAATAGTGCAAAGGCATCAGATTATAGAAATATCTGGATAATTTCAAAACTTAAATACAAAGGAATTATGATTTCAAAATCGGGGGATCAGAAGCAGAGGCTCTGGTCAAAAGATAATTGAGTTGAATCGACATAGATCGACAATCAATCAAGGTTTGATTTGCCGAGAACCAGCTTATGTTTGAACTGACGTCTAAGCCAAAAGGATGAATTTTATAAGGATGAACTTATGAGTGCATGCATTCACACACATGTTGAATCAATAGGATGAGAAAGTCAACCACAACGGATTTCAATGGTGTAGGATCGAAAGTATGTCTAGAGAGGGGGTGATTAGACTACTTGACCAAATAAAAATCTAGCCTTTTCCCAATTTTAAGTCTTGGCAGATTTTAGCAACTTAGCACAAACAAGTAATCAACCTACACATGCAATTCTAAGAGTATAGCAGCGGAATGTAAAACAATTGCATATGAAGGTAAATGGAGGAGTTTGGAGGGAGCAAACGCAATGTAGACACGGAGATTTTTGGCGTGGTTCCGATAGGTGGTGCTATCATACATCCACGTTGATGGAGACTTCAACCCACGAAGGGTAACGGTTGCGCGAGTCCACGGAGGGCTCCACCCACGAAGGGTCCACGAAGAAGCAACCTTGTCTATCCCACCATGGCCGTCGCCCACGAAGGACTTGCCTCACTCGGTTAGATCTTCACAAAGTAGGCGATCACCTTGCCCTTAGAAACTCCTTGGTTCAACTTCACAATCTTGATGGAGGCTCCCAAGTGACACCTAACCAATCCAGAAGACACCACTCTCCAAGAGGTAACAAATGGTGTGTTGATGATGAACTCCTTGCTCTTGTGCTTCAAATGATAGTCTCCCCAACACTCAACTCTCTCTCATAGGATTTGGATTTGGTGGAAAGATGATTTGAGTGGAAAGCAACTTGGGGAAGGCTAGAGATCAAGATTTATGTGGTTGGAGTGGAGTATCTTGACCTCAACACAAGTGTAGGTGGTTCTCTCTCAGAAAATATATGTTGGAAGTGTAGGCATGTTCTGATGGCTCTCTCCATAATGAAGAGTGGGTGGAGGGGTATAAATAGCCTCCACACAAAATCTAACCATTACACACAAATCACCAAACTCGGTGGGACCGAATCATGAAACTCGGTCAGACCCACTTAGTTCAAAATGTGAACGTTAGGATTCTCGGCGGGACCGACATGTCAACTCGATGAGACCAATTTGATTAGGGTTAGGGCATAATATAATCTCGGTGAGACCGATTAAACAAACTCATTGAGAACGATTTTGGTAATGGACTAACAGAGAGTTGGTCAGGCAAACTCGGTGGGACCGATTCACTCATCTCGGTTGGACCGAAACGTTACAAAAAGGAAATAGAGAGTTTACATTGCAATCTTGGTGGGACCGATCGCTCATCTCGGTTTGACCAAAACGTACCGAAGGGAAACAGAGAGATTACAATCCCATCTCGGTGAGACCGAAAAGACTAGGGTTTCTGGCAGTGGCTATGTCAACTGAACTCGGTGGCGCCAGATAGAAAGTTTCGATGGGGCCGAGTTTGACTTTTGGTTTGGGACATATGTGGATGTGAGAAAGTAGTTGAGGGCTTTTGGAACATATCACTAAGCATTTTGAGCAAGTAAGTCATTAGGCAACACCTCATCCCCTCTTAATAGTATTGGCTTTTCCTATGGACTCAATGTGATCTTGGATCACTTAAAATGAAAAGATATAGAGTCCTGAGCTTTGTGCTTGAGCCAATCCTTTGTCCTTAGAATTTTGAGGGATCCACTTTTCTCATCCATGCCATGCCAATCACTGAGCTTTCCTGAAATGTTTATCTTTAAGTAGCATTAGCTCAATGAGTTATATGTTGTTAGGAATTACCAAAACCACCCAGGGATAGTTGCACTTTCAATCTCCCCCTTTTTGGTAATTGATGACAACATATAGATCAAAGCTTCGACAAATGATAAATAAGATTAAAAAGCATCGTCGCTTTGAGAAATATGTGCTAAGCAAGAGCTCCCCCTAAATTTGTGCATTATTTAAAATTTGCTTTTGAATGCAAATGCACAATCGATTAGTATCATGGGTTACTCTTCCATGTCACATACATCTTGGTGGAGCACTCAAAATGATAGAGATTAAAAGCATGCACTCATCACCAAGAAAGTGAATGATCATATAAGGAATATAAAGGATAGCATCATTCAACCAAACATTAAGGGTAGCATATGATCAAACACATGATCAATAAGTATCTCACAAGGACATAAAGTATCTCACACAAGCACACAATAAAGAAGTTCAACCAAAATAGCAAGAGAGATAAAAAAGGGCAACACTCTCTCTCGAAGCCTATGATCTATACATTTTTCTCCCCCTTTGGCAACAAGTTACCAAAAAGTTCAAAAATGCATAGTGCTAAATGACTCTCAGGCTTGATCTTCGGGAGGTGGTGTAGAGAGAACTCCAAGGACAAAGGCTTATGATGAAGTAGTTGGAGCTGATGGAGTGGGTGCTGGAGGTGGCACTAGAGCTGTGGCTGCGGGTGCTGACACTGAAGCTCTAGTATCTAACACTGGCACTGCAACAGACCTTGGACCTCATGGCACTCTCTTGAAAGCATCAGTGGTAGACTTGCCCTTCTTCTCCTCTGCTTCCTCCTGTAGCTGCTCAACTGCAGTTTGGATCTCAGTTACCTTGACATCAAGATCATAGAACTTCTGCTCAACAATCCTCTCTAAGCTCTCCTGGTTCTTAGTCAGGGTGGCCAAGCACTTCTCAATCCTCAGGGTGGATTGGATTAGATATCCAAGCTGATCTTTCTTGGTCTTCAAGAAAATCTGAGATGCCACTTTAGCAGTTGGCATTCTTGCAGCTTTCTCTGCCCTTGCCTTCCCTCTCTTCTCATGTGCTTGCATAGATGATGGATCTTCCTCAGTCATTACAACAACATTGTCTTCAAAATCAGGGTAGATGGGCAGGTGCTCCTTATCCAAAAGGTATGTGCCTGTGCCCATCTTTGAGTTGACGAGCTCCTGAATTTATGGGGCATACCCACAACTTCTCTTCTGGTCAATAGCCGTCCTCTTGATTGTCTCAACAATCAAGCTCATGACCTTGAACTTCTGCCGGGCATCAAATATGTGCAACAAGTTTATAACATGTCCTCTGATCATCTTGTGATCACCTGACTTGGGTAGCAGTGTGTGTCCGAGGATCCAGTTTATGGTAGGCATACCAGACAATAAGTAGTGGACATATCCAAACTTATGTGTATCCAAAGCAGCATCTGGGATCTCTTTGTACATGTTGGCCATAGTGTTGTGGTCTTTCTTCTTCTCAGCATATACATCCAAGTCATCCTCATGCTTAGTAGGGGCATTGATCAGCTGAGCCCATTCATCAACAGTCGACTGGTACCTGGTACCCTCAGACATCCAAATGATCTTCCCATCTGGATAGAAATGGGAAGTGGAGTAGAACTGCATGATCAGCTCATCATTCCACTTGGTGAGCTTTTGTGCAACGAATTCATCAACTCCACATGCCTTAAAGCTTTCATACACTCCAGGATAGTGATCTTCATTCTTCTAGATGTATTCCCAGTCCACCCATTTCATGTCACATACAATGGGATTCTTGTCAAGCAACACTGTCTCATAGAAGTCCTGCTATTCCTTAGTGTGAAACCTGTAGTCCACAGCAGTTCTCCTCCTAATAGCATATGGATCAGGCTGTCTCCATAGTCTCAATACCGCATCCTTCCTGATTTTCATGTTTTCTACAACTGGATGAGCATCATTATGGTCAGGGATCTTGGGCTTCAGCTTCCTCAACACAACTGAGTCATCTTCTTCTTTAACAGCTTCGGGCACTGGGGCCTTGTTCTTTTCCTCAGCAAAAATGTTTCTAGTGCTTCTCTTGGGCTTCTGAGCTAGAGCAGTAGCCTTGGGAGCAACTTTGGGCTTAGATGGAGCATCCCCTGATCTGATTGCATCTCCCATGAGATTTTGAGCCTTAGGAGCTGGTGCAGCATCCTCTTCTTCTTCATCATCATCTCTCATAATTGATGATCTGCCAAGCACTCTGGCAGTGGTCTTCTTGACCATTTCCTTCCTTTTGTTTCCTTCTCCAGCAGCCTCTTCTGTTTGCTTGGAGGTTTCAACAGTTGAGGGTCTAACCTTCAGGGTTGGCACCCTCTTGGCAGGGGCCTTCTTGTGCATCCCTGGCTTAACTATGGAAGCTGAGCCATACTCCTTTTTCAGCACCTTTTTCTTTGAAGTGGCCTCATCCTCAACAGCCACATAATCTTCATCTTCTGAATCAGAAGTTCTCTTCTTCCTTGTCCTGGTAGCTACCTTTGGCAAATTACTTGAAGTGCTCCTGCTTCCATCATCAGAAGAGCTGGAGGGACTAGTGCCCTCACTCATCTGGACCTGTTCTTCAGATTTGTTCTGTCTGTCACTTTGGTCAGACATCTTGCAAGCAAACTATCAGCAGACCCTGTGAATAGGTTATAGATGAGGTAGAGAAGATGAGCATCACAAATTACATGAGTTTTGCAAAACAATTGACTCAAAAACTTAGTTTTGGTTCTTCACAGAAAGCATTTCGGATCTACTGATCTGTAAACTCGGTGATACCGAAGCAGCTTTTGGAACCTAAACTAGTGAACTCGGCCAGACCGAGTCATAGTTCGGTGGCACCGAGACTACTAGGGTTTCATAGAGAATTGAACTCGGTCACACTGATTTGCAATTTTCGGTCAGACCGAAAACACGTGTGCAATGGCCTAAGCCAAATCGGTGAGACCGATTTCTACAACTTGGTCGGTCCGAGATGAATTCGGCGGAGACCTAACCCTAAATTTTCAAATCAAAACTAATCTACGGGACGTTTTCGCTGGACAGGATGATTTCATACGTGGCAAGAATCATGGCAACGCAATGTGCTAAGAATCAGAGTTATGGATTAGCACAAAGATCAAGTTCGTACCCTAGTTCGGCGGCGAACTTGCTACGGCGGTAACGGCGGGGCAGATTGCCATTGACGGCGGCGGAGACCAGCGGCGAGGGGTCGCTAGGAACGAGAGGATGATCCGGAGACCCGAAGAGGCAGAGTAGGTTATGCGCGGGCGAAGAGGTTTCGAAATTTTTTCCAAAATTTGACCCGTCGGTATATATAACCTGACCCTGTCGGTGTGACCGAGTGGAACAACTCCGTGGCACCGAGATGAAAAACTGCAAGCAGTTACTGCAATTCAGTGTGACCGAAAGGTTCTAATCGGTTGCACCGATATTGAAAACCGAGATCAACTAAGTGATCTCGGTAGGACCGAAAAGGATGAATCGGTTAGACCGAAACGCACAAAGAGTTTTTGGAAGTTTAAGTCTATGACGAATCGGGAACTCCGAGTGCTCCTCACACAGGGTGGTTCGAATCTGACTTGGTCAAACTTTGTGATGTAGCATGAATAGAGTTTGAGACAAGAAAAGCATAGATAGCTAGAGGGAGTTCTTAGGCATTCTTGTCCATCCATTTGGCAAGAGAGAAAAGGCCAAACAATCAAAGCAACAAATGGATGTCCTCGAATGAGTAAAATATACAACCAACATGCTCACACAATAAGATGGCAAATGAAATATGTGACGAAGCATGCACAAACACTCTAGCATCTATCAAGCAATTTGGCGATGACTAGGTCATCTATATATGAGTATATTGACTTAGGAGTCCAATGAGAACATTTGATCGTAGGTCATACTCATCGTTTAAGCATAAGTGGGGATGCCACTTTTACATAAAGCATTGTTGTGTTCACACCATTAGAGTTGCTTTAGCTCAATTGATTAGAGTAAAGCTCCCCTAGATGTGATATCCCCCCTAAGAGGGATCAACTAACCTTGGGATTTGTCGATGATGACGTCATGTAGGTGTTGAAGATGTGGATGCTCAATGTTGTTGTAGATCATTCGGAGCAATCCTTTGGAGTGAGTTGCACTTTCAATACCTACATGGGTTAGTCCCACAAGGAACAAACAAGGATATCCATAGACATAGAGTGATGTGTACACAAGATGATGCCGATGGAAGCATTAGGTTACCTTGTCCCTTGCCTTACCAACAAGAGGGTTTGTGACTCCTTGAACTAGTGCAAGATATGAAAGTTGTTTGCACTTGTCCTCGCCAAGATGATATGCGTGAAGTATGTTGGCGGAGTCACCCTCAAGAACTCTCTAGTTCTTCTTCTTCTTCGAGATCCACACCATCTTGATGGGAATCCTTGGAGTTGTAGTCATACTTGATGAAGTAGAACTTGATGTAGTCTTGGGAACCCACTTGACCAAGGCCTTAGGAGCTTCTTGAAATGCATCAATCTCCTCTTGAAGCTTGTCCTTGCCTTTTAGCTTGTGGTCTTGTGGTGGAAGATCATCTTGAGATTGTGTTCCTTTGAAAGAAGTAGGATCATACTTCTCTTGTTGAGGGACAAACTTAGTCTTGGGGTATTGATCTTCTTCCCACTCAACTCCATTGGCATTGAACTTTCGTTCAAAACCAACACCTTGATTCTTCCGGTGTCTTCCTTGCTTGCGTACAATTTCCTCAAATTGCTTCTGGCAATGCTCTTGTAAACACCTTTCTCTATAATTCCCTTCAATAAGCTATTTTCTTGATCAAGTGTAACTTGGCTAAGAGAATCATTAGTGGAATCAAGAGAGCTACTAGGAGCAACAACATTGGATTTAGCATGATTGTTGTCACTACTAGATGAAGAGTCTTTCTTGTTCTTGTTGCTAGATTTAACTTGTGGCATGTAAGTAGACAAGAGTAAACGCTTGGCAATGTAAGAAGAACTTTTCTTGCAAAGATCATCATTGATTGCCTTTAAAAACTCATGCTCTTGCTCAAGGTTAAGATTTTCAAAGCGTAGCTTCTCATGCGTCTTTAAAAGGTCTCGATGATCTTCCAAGGTAGTTTCATGAGCTAACTTAAGAGTGTTTAGTTCTTTAGTTAGATGCTCAATCTCCTTCTTATCATCATCATTCGTTTTATCTTGATTATCATGATTAATAGCAAGTTCATCATAGTTTTCATAACTAGAGTTGTCAACAAGTAAATCATCATCTCCTAGCTAATCATCTTCATCACTATTGAAATCAACATACTCGGGGTGTGTTACGTTTGGACCTTTAGCCATGAGGCATCTCCCAATTCCTTCATTTGGTGAGTCAAATATGTGAAAGGAGATGGTTGTCACAAGTGCTAGTCTGGCAACACCTTCATCTTGAGTATATTCAGAGTCAGAGTGATAACTTCTTTCGGTGTGATCGTCGGAGTCAGAACCGGATACCCATTCACCAACATGAGCTTGATGTCTTCTTTTTGTGTAGCTCCTTGATGATTTGTCCTTCCTTTCCGAGTCCTTGCTTCTCCGAGAGGGTCTTCGTTCAACACGATCATCTCTACTCCTTCTTTCTCTTGATGGTGATTCTTCTCTTCTACTTCTTCTTTTGTAGGGAGAATCTTCTCTTCTTTTGTAGGGAGCCGTACACTCATTCAATAGTGTCCGGGTCTTTCACAATTGTAGAAATTACGCTCACGACTAGAAGATCTTTTGTCATTGTAGGACCTTGACTTGGAACTTCTTTCCTTGCTTCTACTCTTGTAGAACTTGTTGAAGTCCTTCACCATTAGACTCAATTCTTCATTGAAGGTTTGCTTCTCACTTGATGATGTGGGAGCATCACACGAGGCTTTGTATGCACCACTTGACTTGTTGTGAAGCTCTTCCTTATCCTTGAGTGACATCTCATGAGCAACAATTCTTCCAATAACTTCTGTTGGCTTGAGATCTTTGTAATTGGGCATCATTTGGATCAATGTGCACACGGTATCATATTTTCCATCCAAGTCTCTTAGGATCTTCTTGATGATGAATCTATCGGTCATCTCTTCACTTCCTAAGCCGGCAATCTCATTTGTGATGAGAGCAAGCCTAGAGTACATTTCAGCGACGCCTTCACCATCCTTCATTTTGAACTTGTCAAGCTAACTTTGAAGCACATCCAATTTGGATTCCTTGACAGGTTCGGTACCTTCTTGCATATCAATCAAAGTATCCCAAATTTCCTTTGCATTCTCAAGACGGCTGATTTTGTTTAATTCTTCGGCGCATAATCCCTTGAAGAGAATATCACAAGCTTGAGCATTGTATTGTAGCATCTTCAACTCTTCCGTGGTAGCTTCACGGTTTGGTTCTCTCCCATCGAATAATTCACCTTGCAAGCCAATACACACAATAGCCCAAATGGTGGGGTTATGTCCAAGAATATGCATTTTCATCTTATGCTTCCAACTAGCAAAATTTGTTCCATCAAAGTAAGGACCTCTATGGTGGTAATTTCCCTCGCTAGACGCCATACTCTCCTAGGTTGTGAAGCCAAGGCTATGACCACCAAAAGCTATGGAAATCAAAGCAAATGGAGACCAAAGCTCTGATACCACTTGTAGGATCGAAAGTATGTCTAGAGGTGGGGGTTGATTAGACTACTTGACCAAATAAAAATCTACCATTTTCCCAATTTTAAGTCTTGGCAGATTTTAGCAACTTAGCACAAACAAGTAATCAACCTACACATGCAATTCTAAGAGTATAGCAGCGGAATGTAAAACAATTGCATATGAAGGTAAAGGGAGGAGTTTGGAGGGAGCAAACACAATGTAGACACGGAGATTTTTGGTGTGGTTCCGATAGGTGGTGCTATCGTACATCCACGTTGATGGAGATTTCAACCCACGAAGGGTAATGGTTGTGCGAGTCCACGGAGGGCTCCACCCACGAAGGGTCCACGAAGAAGCAACCTTTTCTATCCCACCATGGCCGTCGCCCACGAAGGACTTGCCTCACTCGGGTAGATCTTCATGAAGTAGGCAATCTCCTTGCCCTTACAAGCTCCTTGGTTCAACTCCACAATCTTGAGGGAGGCTCCCAAGTGACACCTAACCAATCTAGGAGACACCACTCTCCAAGAGGTAACAAATGGTGTGTTGATGATGAACTCCTTGCTCTTGTGCTTCAAATGATAGTCTCCCCAACAGTCAACTCTCTCTCATAGGATTTGGATTTGGTGGAAAGATGATTTGAGTGGAAAGCAACTTGGGGAAGGCTAGAGATTAAGATTTATGTGGCTGGAGTGGAGTATCTTGACCTCAACACAAGTGTAGGTGGTTCTCTCTCAGAAAATATATGTTGGAAGTGTAGGCATGTTCTGATGGCTCTCTCTCTATAATGAAGAGTGGGTGGAGGGGTATAAATGGCCTCCACACAAAATCTAACCATTACACACAAATCACCAAACTCGGTGGGACCGAATCATGAAACTTGGTCAGACCCATTTAGTTCAAAATGTGAATGTTAGGTTTCTCGGTGGGACCCTCATGTCAACTCGGTGAGACCGAGTTGATTAGGGTTAGGGCATAATGTAATCTCGGTGGGACCGATTACACAAACTCGCTGAGACCGATTTTGGTATGGACTAACAGAGAGTTGATCAGGTAAACTCGGTGGGACCGATTCGCTCATCTCGGTTGGACCAAAACTTTACGAAAGGGAAACAGAGAGTTTACATTGCAATCTCGGTGGGACCGATCGCTCATCTCGGGTTGGACTGAAATGTTACGAAGGGAAACAGAGAGATTACAATCCCATCTCGGTGAGACCGAGATCCATATCGGTGAGACCGAAAAGACTAGGGTTTCTGGCAGTGGCTATGTCAACTGAACTCGATGGCGCCGGATAGAAAGTTTCAGTGGGGCCGAGTTTGACTTTTGGTTTGGGACATATGTGGATGTGAGAAAGTAGTTGAGGGCTTTTGGAGCATATCACTAAGCATTTTGAGCAAGTAAGTCATTAGGCAACACCTCATCCCCTCTTAATAGTATTGTATTTTCCTATGGACACAATGTGATCTTGGATCACTTAAAATGAAAAGATGTAGAGTCCTGAGCTTTGTGCTTGAGCCAATCCTTTGTCCTTAGAATTTTGAGGGATCCATTTTTCTGATCCATGCCATGCCAATCACTGAGCTTTCCTGAAATGTTTATCTTTTAGTAGCATTAGCTCAATGAGTTATATGTTGTTGGGAATTACCAAAACCACCCAGGGATAGTTGCACTTTCAAATGGATATTGCTAGACATATGGAATTAACCATAATGCAAGCAGGATGTGACAAACAAGATCAATAAGCTACTGAGGATTTCGAGAGATCGAATAGTATTTTGCAGAATTTTGTGAAACACAAGAACAACTAGGGATGATCAAATCCTCGATAAGTGTGAGGAATTACTCGTAGGTGTATTCATGTGGAAATGAACTGGAAGGCAGTAGCTCAAAGGATTCTTAAAAAGTCAGAGAATAATTCGACGTATCTTGTAATAACAAGAGCAACTGGGAATGATTGTATGAACAACAAGTTTATGTAGTTATCCATAGGGGTTTATCGATGGAAAAAAATTGCAAAAGTGATGGGCACAAGGGTCTCGGAAAAACAATGAAAAGTATCTTCGGAATCTTCTAGTGAAGCAGGCGGTCATCTGGATTGAGGGGATTTCTGGGAGGAAGCAGTTATGAGAACCTAGATTTAGAGTTAGCAAAATATTTAACCCGAATAGAAGAGAGATCAGAATCCCATAGTAAAGACGAGGAATAAAATATCATAATACCACCCAATGGCGACGTGGGCCCGTAAGACACACAACCATGCTAGTAAAAGTTTTGTAGTGACTAGACTCGACTTTGGCCAAGGAGTTGGAAAGGGGGCTACCTATAGGCAGTCGGCTGTGATACAAACTTGTGACACCCCCGATTCAATCGTACACTAATCATACACGCAAATGTGTACGATCAAGACCAGGGACTCACGGGAAGATATCACAACACAACTCTAGACACAAATCAAAAAGAAAACAAGCTTTATATTACAAGCCAGGGGCCTCGAGGGCTTGAATTCATAAGCTCAAATACACAAGAGTCAGTGGAAGCAAAAATATCTCAGTATAGACATATGTTAAACAAGTTTGCCTTAAGAAGGCCAGCACAAAAGCATCTACGATCGAAAAGGCAAGGCCTCCTGCCAGGGAGCCTCCTAACTACTCCTGGTCGCCGATGTCCGTCACGTAGTAGTAGGTACCCTCGGGGTAGTAGTAGTCATCAGCGGGGGCAGCGGTCTCAGGGGCTCCGTCATCTGGTTGCATCGAACGGAAATGGGGGGAAAAGAAAGCAAAGCAAACGTGAGTACTCATCTGAAGTACTCAGCAAGCAAGGATCTACACTACATATGCAACATTATTAACGGAAGGCTGTATATGTGGACTGGACTGCAGAAATGCCAGAATAGAAGGGAGAGCCTAGTCCTATCGAAGACTATCATCTTTAGCATCTTCAGCGGTCTTGCAGCATTAGAGGAGTGCAGACTAGCATAAAGTAAAGTAGTAGTAGTGTCATCAACCTCGCCCAGAGACCCTTCCTCGACTCCCCGCGAGAAAGCAATCCCAGAGCCATACTATCCACTTCTCATCTCAAGTATCCAGTTCTAGTTGTATCGATCGGGATACAACTCCGAGTTTCCGTTACTGTTGAAAGGATCAAAAAGGTTGACTAGAGGGGGGTGGGGTGAATAGGCAACTAACAATTTTTAGCTTTTCTTTACCAAATTAAACTTTGCATCAAAGTAGGTTGTCTAGATGTGCAACTAGGTGAGCAACCTATATGATGGAACACCAACGAACATACAAGCAAGCAAGAGAAGTAACACTAATAAGCTTGCACAAGTAAAGGTAAGAGATAACCAAGAGTGGACCCGGTGAAGACGAGGATGTGTTACCGAAGTTCCTTCCTTTTGAGGGGAAGTACGTCTCCGTTAGAGCGATGTGGAGGCACAGTGCTCCCCAAGAAGCCACTAGGGCCACCGTATTCTCCTCACACCCTCACACAATGCGAGATGCCGTGATTCCACTAATGGTGCCCTTGGAGGCGGCGACCGGACCTTTACAAACAAGGTTGGGGCAATCTCCACAACTCAATCGGAGGCACCCAACAACACCATGAAGCTTCACCACAATGGACTATGGCTCCGTGGTGACCTTAACCGTCTAGGGTGCTCAAACACCCAAGAGTAACAAGATCCGCTAGGGATTGGTGGTGGAATCAAATTTCTCTTGGTGGAAGTGTAGATCGGGGCCTTCTCAACCACTCCCGAGAAAATCAACAAGTATGATTGGTTAGGGAGAGAGATCGGGCAAAAAATGGAGCTTGGAGCATTAATGGAGCTTGTGGGGGAAGAGGTAAGTCAACGAGGAAGAAGGGGACCCCCTTTTATACAAAAGGAGCCCACCCAACCGTTACCCCCAAAACAGCCCCGCAAAGGGCGGTACTACCGCAGGGGGCTGCGGTACTACCGCCCAGCCTGGGAGGGCTTGAAGATAGAGGAGGGACCGGCCCAGCACGGTACTGCCGCGGTGGTATCTAGGGCGGTACTACCGCTCTCGAGCGGTACTACCGCACCTACTACCGCTGCAAGTGCCGCTCAACCCGACAATAAGCGCCCCCTTGAGTCGAGGCGGTAGTGGCCCAGTACTGCAGCGGTACTGCCGCTGAGGACCCTCAAGCGGTACTACCGCTGGGCACCGCGGTACTACTGCTGGGGCCAAAGACTGCCCAAACAGCAGGGAATCAAACCTCCAACGACGCGGGAAGGCCCAGAGGGTGTGAAACGGAAGTGTAGATGATGATTCCACCCTAGCCTTACCAAAGCAGACCCCCTCTTGATAGTACTATGACTCCTACGAAACTAGTCCACCCACAAGAAACGAAAGAGCTACACTGTCTTGAAAAACACTCCGAGGGAAAAAAATCATCTCGAGCCAAAGGATGAATCAATGAAATACTCAAAGCACATGGTTAGTCCGCAAATATGTTGTCATCAATCACCAAAACTACATCGAGAGAGATATGCCTTAACAATCTCCCCCTTTTTGGTGGATTGATGACAACCAGGGATTTGCACAGGGAAAAGACATGAAAGTAAAGATACTTCGAAGTACAAAATATAGACGGGCTCCCCCTGAATGTGTGCACCTAGTTACTAGTGCCTTTGGAATGCAAGACACACACATTAGGATCAACACTCCCCCTATATTTTATAGTCCAACAATTCTAAGCATAGGATACATGAGAGCAGGGACCAGGGTATAAAACAGGATAAGCATGCAACTCATAAGATACTACAGTACTGGATAGACATAGATAATAAAGGTAAAGATAAGGTAGCATATGTCTCACACCATATGTCTACAACTTAGGTCTCACTGGCACAAAACCAAACCAAGCAAAATGACGGGAAAACACAAGACACCACAAACTACAAAGACACACTCGCAACATGGCAACAACACAAGACACCACAAACCACGAAGACACACTCGCAACACGACAACAACACAAATCCCTAAACTCTCTCCCCCTTTGGCAGCGAGACACCAAAAGGGCAAAGAGAGTTGCTACGGCTCCAGGTGATAGCAAGCTGAGGATCTCGAACATCACATCTCAGCGGGATCGTCTGCATCGCCGTCGTTGGTCGGAAACTGCTCGGCGTCTGAATCGGTCCATGGGCAATGCTGCTGAACCCACTCCTCCTCGTCAGTGATCCTATCCTCAGATCCGCTGTTAACAGTGGCACCCAACTGGCGCATGAGCTCCTTGTGACGTCTGCAGGCCTTCTTCTCAGAGACATGAGACATGTACTGGCCTGAGACTCCATGCATAAAAGTTTCTTCATCTTGCGCTTAATCCTCTTAGCCCATGAGGGCTCCACACCGGAGGGCTCATAGTCCTCATCCTTGTCGGCCTCAGCATCGTCCTCGGACTCCATGTCAGCCTCAGAAGGTGGAGCATCAGATTGAGGGGCCTAGGTGCCCCAGTTGTCCTTCTTCCTCAGACGTTTGATATCATGAGAAACCAACTCTCCAGTTTCCAGCGCAGCCCTGGGATAGTGATGTGCCCAGGCCTTCTCAATGAGCAGCATGATGAGAGGACCATAGATCGGGCACTTGCGCTCAAAAATGGCAGACAGAAGTTCAGACCACATAACATGAGAAATGTCCAGGGTCTCTCCAGTGGTTTCTTCCTTCTCATGCTGGCAAAAGAGAAGCATGTCCACAAGATAGGAGTGGACCATATCCAGATTCCCAATGCATAGGAAAAGAGTCTCGCGGAAGACACGGTGAAGGATGTCGAGATAGGTAGACAACTCATAGGTTACCTTCTTTGTCTTGGGGTTAACCTTCTGAGAGTAGTAGGGCCAAAGAGCTTGCTTGTGAGTGGAGGTGACATCATGGTGAGGACGGAAGCCGACTGGATGCTCAAGCCCGTGATCTTACACCCCAAGTAACTCCATAATGGCCTTCCACGTGACAGAGAGAAACTTGCCATTTGTAATCCAAGTCAAAGTCCTGTCTGCATCAGTTCCAAGATGGACAGTGGCATAGAATTGGCATATGATGTCAGCATCAAAGTCCTTGTTGAACTGCATGATTCTGAGAATGTTCAACTAAGTGCACATCTGAAGGGCTTCGCCAAAGTACTCAGGGTCCTTTTCCATTGGATCGGTGTCGAAGGAACGGACATCAACAAAGTGATTCTTCTTAGCCTTGATCACATCAAAGAAGATGGCGAACTGAAAGCGGTTCCAAAACGGGCGGTTGACCAAAGTGGGATCTTGGTCTTCCTCATAGGGGTTGCAGCGACGCTTTGCCCAAAATTCCTTGGCAGTCATCTCAGTCACAGTCTTTCCCTTTGGCTTGCTTGCAAATCTCTTCGTGTGCTGAGGTGGCGGTGGAGCACTTGAGGTTGCGCCTGCTGGCGGCGGTTGAGCACTAGATGAACCACCAACTGACTCAGAAGTGCGGTAGCACTTTGATGTGGCACGACTGGGGTTGACACGGCGGGCCTGCTGCTCAGGATGATCACCACTTGGAACCAAACACACGAGCAGAAGAAACACATGAAAGAAAAGAGCATAAGCCACCAAAGAACACAAAACAGATCAAAGCTTGGTAAGAAAAGATGGAATTAGGCATCTAGCTTGCATGGTAGTACCGCGCCAGATGGGGAATGATAGTACCACGACCCATAAGCGGTAGTACCGCTTGCGCGGTAGTACTGCTCGAGGAGGGCGGTAGTACCATGCCAGATGGGGAACGGCGGTTCCCTACTGCCGTGGACGGATCCAACACTACCGGAGATGCCAAATTCAAAAATAAACCTACCAAACTTCAATCCACAGGGCCTAGAAGCCATCTCCATCCTACTCAAGCCTCGCCTTATCCAAAAGATGAGAAGAACAATGCCTATTGCCCCCAAAAACTAGATGCAAGATCTAGGCAAAGAGAGAACGAAAACGGGGGCAATACCGGCATCCATGGCTAGAGGACGTGTTGGGGATCGACTCCACCGGAGGAAATGGAGAGGGACGGCACGAAAACGGTGGCCGGTCGGGCCCCTCCTGCGGCGAGAGGTCGCTGGAGTGACGAGAAAGACGAGTGGGGGCGAATGGGTATGGGGGAGAAATAACCCCCCTGCCCCAACATAACCCCCCATCGCCTGCCCCGCAGCGGTAGTATCGCTGGGGTGGGCGGTAGTACCGCTTGACCCTTGTCAGCGGTAGTACCGCGCACGCTGCGGTAGTACTGCTCTACCGCAAAAAGGACTGACCAAAAAGGGCTATGCTCAAGGAAAATAAAAAAATGAGACAAACACGGGAACACACACACAGAACCGACAAAAGGAACAATGACACACCCCTCTCCAAGAGAGGGCAGTGGCCTAGGCCACCTATGTTTGAGTTCAGAGGTATGGCACCATGAAGATTTTAACCTTGGGCCCATGACCAACACTCATCTTTGAAGCACAAGTACCATAAAAAATGGTTAATGTGAAAGAGTTTGGTTAGTTTTTGCATTATGGGGGAGGGAACAACACTCCCCCTCTGTCCATGCCTACACCTAAACTAGACGACAGGTTGAGTGTGGTGGGGTGTGCAAGGGTTCAAGTCACATTGCTCGAATCAATGATATTTAGCTCATGCCTTAACTCGCGAAATCTTGCTTCATCCAAAGGCTTCGTGAAAATACCTGCCAGGTTATCATGAGTGTTGACATAGTTGAGCTCGATCTCCCCTCTCCTAATGTGATCCCGGATGAAGTGATACCTAATCTCAATATGCTTTGTCTTGAAGTGTTGCACCGGGTTGAGAGAAATCTTGATGGAACTTTCATTGTCACACCAAAGAGGCACTTTGTCACAAGTGACACCGTAATCCTTTAAAGTTTGCCTCATCCATAAAAGTTGTGCACAACAACTACCGGCAGCCACATACTCCTCTTCCATGGACGAGAGAGACACACAACTTTGCTTCTTGGAATACCAACTCACCAAAGAGGAACCAAGAAATTGGCACCCTACGGAAGTGGACTTCCTATCCACTTTGTCTCCCGCCCAATCTGAGTCCGAATAACCTACAAGCTTGAAGTTTTCTCCTCTTGGGTACCATAAGCCAAAGTTTGGGGTATGAGCCAAATATCGAAAGATTCGCTTGACCGCCACAAAGTGACTTTCCTTAGGTGCGTCTTGAAACCATGCACAAATTCCCACACTCAACATGATATCCGGTCTAGATGCACAAAGGTAAAGCAAGGAGCCAATCATGGAGCGATATACCTTTTGATCCACCGCTTTACCATTGGGATCAATGTCAAGTTGGCACTTGGTGGGCATGGGAGTGGAAGCCGGCTTGACATCACTTAGCTTGAATCTCTTTAGCATATCTTGCGTGTATTTGGCTTGATTGATGAAGGTTCCTTCTCTCCTTTTCTTCACTTCGAACCCGAGAAAGAACTTCAACTCTCCCATGGAAGACATCTTGAACTTTGAGGTCATGAGAGCGACAAATTCCTCATTGAAAGATTTGTTAGGGGAACCAAAGATAATATCATCAACATATAATTGGCACACAAACAACTCCCCTTTGACCTTCTTAGTAAAAAGAGTGGGGTCGATTAGCCCAACTTCAATACCACAGTCTTATAACAACTCGGTAAGGTGGTCATACCACGCACATGGGGCTTGTTTAAGGCCATAGAGTGCCTTATCGAGTTGATACACATGATCGGGAAGTAGGGATCCTCGAACCCGGGGGGTTGCTTGACATATATCAATTCATTAATCGGACCATTAAGGAAAGCACTCTTCACATCCATTTGTTGTAACTTAAAGTTATGATGAGAAGCATATGCAATCAACATGCGAATGGATTCTAGACGAGCAACAGGGGCAAAGGTTTCACCATAGTCGATACCCTCGACTTGGGAGTAGCCTTGTGCTACCAAACGAGCCTTGTTGCGAATGATAATCCCATGAGCATCTTGCTTGTTCTTCAATATCCACTTGGTTCCAATGACATTGTGGTTCACCGTTGGCCTTGGAACCAATCTCCACACTTTGTTGCGCTCGAAGTTGTTGAGTTCTTCATGCATGGTATTGAGCCAATCCGGATCTTCGAGCACCTCATAGACCTTTTGGGGTTCAACACAAGAGACAAATGCGTGATGTTCACAATAGTTTGCTAATTGTCTACGAGTGCTTACCCCCTTTCTTAAGCTTCCAAGCACATTTGTCATGATACGATCCTTGGTGGAGAGCTTGGAAGCAACCTTGGAGGCAGGACGCTCCAATTCCTCGTCGGGGGTGAGACGAGGAGTGGTCACTTGATCATCTTGAGCGTCATCTTGAGCTTGTTCTTGATCTCGTGGAAGCTCTTGATCTTGAACTTGCTCAGAGGAGGGAGCTTGACCTTGGGCATAACTTGATGTTACAACACCATCTTGAGATTGATCTTGCCCTTGGTCTTGTTCTTGAGGTTGAGGGCCCTCACTTTGTTCTTCGCAAGCGTGTGGGTCTTGGGTTGGTGAAGGTTCCACTTGAGTAGAACATTGTCCTTCTCCTTTGGCCACAAGGGGTTCCTTAATGGGTAGGATATGACCAACACCCATTCTTCTAATGGCTTGGGGAGGAATTTCATCACCTACATCACAAGTACCACTTTACTCCACTTGGGAGCCGTTATTCTCATCAAACTCCACGTTACACGTTTCCTCAATAAGTCCCGTGGACTTATTGAGAACACGGTAAGCATGAGAGTTTGTAGCATAACCAATAAATATGCCCTCATAAGCTCTAGCCTCAAATTTAGACAAACAGACACCTTTCTTGAGAATGAAACACTTACACCCGAACACCCGGAAGTACTTGAGGTTGGGCTTGTTACGGGTGAGTATCTCATGTGGAGGCTTGTTCAAGCCTTTGCGGAGGTAGATCCGATTAGATGCATGGCACGCGGTGTTGATGGCTTCGGCCCAAAAGTTGTAGGGAGACTTGAACTCCGCCATCATGGTCCTTGCCGCATCCATCAACGTCCGGTTCTTCCTCTCTGGTACACCATTTTGTTGAGGGGTATAAGGTGCGGAATATTGATGCTTGATTCCCTCATCACTCAAAAACACATCCAAGGTGTAGTTCTTGAACTCGGAGCCGTTGTCACTTCTTATTGTCAAGATCTTTGCATTGTGTTTTCGTTGAGCTTCATTTGCAAAGTCGATGACGGTTTGTTGGGTCTCGCTCTTCCTCTTGAAGAAATATACCCAAGTGTATCTTGAATAGTCATCTACAATCACCAAGCAATACTTTCTTCCCCCAAGAGTATCAAAGGATGGAGGTCCAAAGAGATCCAAATGAAGGAGCTCCAAAGGCCTCTTCGAGTAGATGATAGTCGTGGGAGGGTGAGCCTTCTCATGTAGCTTTCCTTCGATGTAAGCACTTCAAGCACGATCTTTGGCAAAACTAACATTTGTTAGTCCACGGACATGGTCCCCGTTGAGAAGACTTTGCAAAGATCTCATATTGACGTGGGCTAGACGGCGATGCGAAAGCCATCCCACGTCAACTTTAGCCATTAGGCATGTCGCGGTGGTCGCTCCAAAAAGTTAATCACATAGAGACCATTATCGACATGCCCAACAAAAGGCTACTTTAAGAGTCTTGCTCCACAAGAGGGACACGGTATCAATATCAAAGAAAGTGGAAAAGCCCATGAGTGCTAGTTGACGAACGAAAAGTAAATTGTATGCAAGGGACTCAACAAGCATGACCTTCTCGATCGTAAGATCATGAGAAATGACAACTTTGCCGAGTCCCAATACCTTAGAGGACGAGGCGTCACCCCACTCAACATTGGTGGGCATGGATGGAATCTTTTGCACGTCCACCACCAAGTCCTTGCTTCCGGTCATATGATTAGTAGCTCCACTATCGAGCAACCATGATCCCCCACCGGAAGCAAACACCTACAAGAGATAAATGCTTGGTTTTAGGTACCCATTTTGTAATGGGTCCTTTGATGTTAGTAACAAGGGTCTTAGGAACCCAAATATACCATTCAATGTACTCATAAGGAGAACCAACAAATTTGGCATAAACATGCCCATCTCTAGCATGGCACAATACATAAGAAGGGTTAAAGTCGCCGGCTTTGTTGGAAATGGAAGCGTTGCCCTTCTTGGCATCACTACCCCTCATGGAGTTCTCCTCCTTCTCCTTAGTAGCATGCTCTCCCTCCTTCACAAAAGTTTGCTTGAGAGGAGGAGGTCGTTTGGCCTTGTCATTCTTCTTCTTGTTCTTGGACTTGGGCACGTACCCAATCCCTTCCTTGGCCACAACTCCCTTTTGGTTGGTCAAAAGGTCGCTGAGATTCTTCTCACCTTGTATGCAAGACACAAGACCTTTCTCAAGTTGCACCTTTAGCTTAGCGTTCTCCTCAACAAGGTGCACATGCTCACAACATGGGTTAGTAGCATTTGCATTATCAATTAACATCATACGGGGAAAAGTGGCTTTCTCCTTGGTTAGCTTTACTTGAAGTTGATCATGAGACTCTTTGAGGCTAGCATGAGCACCCTTCAAGACCTTGTGAGCCTTGTCAAGTAGGTCAAACTCCTCTTTGAGTCTAGCAAGATCAACCCCAAGCTTGGCCTTCTCGGAGTTTAGCACACGAGAGACAACAAGAGCATGACTAAAATCTTTCTTTAACTTAGCGTGATCAACGTTGTGTGACTCCTCAAGAGCCAAACGAAGACCACGCTCTTCCTCAAGAGCATTGGAAAGATCTGAAGTCTCATCGGCATAGTCACGACTATGCCCCTCCATCTTGGAGATAGTATCTTCGTGAGCCTCGATCTTGTCATTGGCTTCACCAAGTTGTTCCAAGAGAGCAGCAAAATGCTTCTTGGATTTACCCTTGAGTTTACCCATAAAGGACTCAAACTCATTTTCCTCCACATTGGATCCCTCATATTAATCAATGCAATCCGTCAAGGAAGGATTATTAATGATGGAAGTTTTGATGTTGGGGGTTACATTGTTGGTGGCCTTAGCCATGAGACACTTGGCGGTGATGTTATCATTGGGTGAGTCGAAGAGAGACACTCATGGAGCTTTTGCAATGGCAACAGAGGCCATGGCAACCAAATCACCATCTTCATCATCATCATCATCATCCTCATGGTACTCTTCTTGAACCACCATCACCTTGTGAGGGGTCTTCTTGGTGAAGTTGCTCTTGTTAGGGAAAGACTTGGATTTGTCCTTTTGGATGAGCTTTCCACCATTGTCTTCCCTCTTCTCATACGGACATTCCTCAACGAAATGGCTCACATTGCCACAATTGTAGCAAGTCGTCACATGTTGCTTGCTCTTCGTGCCACTTGAGTTGTTCTTGTTGAAGT
This sequence comes from Triticum aestivum, assembly GCF_018294505.1. Taxonomy (NCBI): domain Eukaryota; kingdom Viridiplantae; phylum Streptophyta; class Magnoliopsida; order Poales; family Poaceae; genus Triticum; species Triticum aestivum. The sequence goes on from NC_057800.1 coordinate 261,861,507, forward strand.
TTGGCCTTGAGTTCTTCTTGCTCCAAAATTGCCTTGAAGCAAGTGCCATATGTTCATGATAGGCATACTTTGTATCTTCGGGGTTGCTTTCCTCTTCTTCCTCTTCTTCTACTTCTTCAACACAAACCTTGGCCTTCAATGCAAGGTTGGGCTTCTTTGCCCTTTGAGAGCGAAGTACCGCATTGTCGGCGGTCTTGTCCAAGATGTTCATAGCCACAAACTCATCCAACACTTCACTAGAGGTCAAGGTGTGGAAGTCGGGTCTTTGACGAATGACGGAGGACATGGCCTTGTGGTAAGGCATCATTGCCTTGAGGAATTTGCGCTTGATACAATTGTCATCCGTGTCCTTGATCCCATGATCTCGAAGTGAGACCGCGAGTTTGGTTACTCTCCGATAAAGCTCACGAGGTTCATCATCTTCTTTCATAGCAAACTCATCGGCTTCATCTTGCACTACTTCATAGTTGGAGCGTTGAATGCTTGCGCTTCCCCAGTAGAGAGAGACAACACAAAGCCATGCATCTTTGGCTAAGGCGAATGGCCGAAGATGAGGTAGATCTTCGGGTGGAATTGCATCTTGGATGATGAAGAGAGCATTCTCATTGAATTGATTATCCGCGGCTTCTCGAGGAGTGAAGTTGCTTGGGTCATGCAGATAGACACCTTCTTCAATGATTCTCCAAAGATTAATATTCACATGATTTAAATGACGCTTAAAGCGATAAACCCAAGAATAAAAGTCCTCATTTTCACAATCTTTGGGGGAGGACCGGCATGATTCAAATGAGTGGAAGGAATCGGTCCGCCATAAACAAGTGGTGGTTCCACATGGGCAAAGATGTCGGTGCCATTTTTACCACTAGAAGAAGGAGCCTTTTCACTACTAGGTCCCCCCTTGTCGGAGTTAGAATCCGTCACCTTGTCAGTGGGGTCACCCACTTTCAACAGTGCGGTGGATAGCTTAAGCCCTTCAATGAATTTAGTAAACATGCTTTCAACCTCGGTTGTCATTGAGGTTTTCAATGTCTCCAAGGCTACATTTAATTCCTCACGGGAGATCGAGGTTCCCCCATCACCCGTAGACGAGATTGGATTCACACCGGAGTGCTCCTCCACACCGTCTACGGTGTCAACCATACTCTTCGGACGGCAAAGTCCTTAGAAAAGAGACGAGGCTCTGATACCAATTGAAAGCATCGAAAGGGTTGACTAGAGGGGGGGGGTGAATAGGCAACTAACAATTTTTAGCTTTTCTTTACCAAATTAAACTTTGCATCAAAGTAGGTTGTCTAGATGTTCAACTAGGTGAGCAACCTATATGATGGAACAACAACGAACATACAAGCAAGCAAGAGAAGTAACACTAATAAGCTTGCACAAGTAAAGGTAAGAGATAACCAAGACTGGACCCGGTGAAGACGAGGATATGTTACCGAAGTTCCTTCCTTTTGAGGGGAAGTACGTCTCCGTTAGAGCGGTGTGGAGGCACAATGCTCCCCAAGAAGCCACTAGGGCCACCGTATTCTCCTCACACCCTCACACAATGCGAGATGCCGTGATTCCACTATTGGTGCCCTTGGAGGCGGCGACCGGACCTTTACAAACAAGGTTGGGGCAATCTCCACAACTCAATCGGAGGCTCCCAACAACACCATGAAGCTTCACCACAATGGACCATGGCTCCGTGGTGACCTCAACCGTCTAGGGTGCTCAAACACCCCAGAGTAACAAGATCCGCTAGGAATTGGTGGTGGAATCAAATTTCTCTTGGTGGAAGTGTAGATCGGGGCCTTCTCAACCACTCCCGAGCAAATCAACAAGTATGATTGGCTAGGGAGAGAGATCGGGCAAAAATGGAGCTTGGAGCATTAATGGAGCTTGTGGGGGAAGAGGTAAGTCAACGAGGAAGAAGGGGACCCCCTTACAAAAGGACCCCATCCAACTGTTACCCCAAAAGCAGCCCCGCAGAGGGCGATACTACCACAGGGGCAGCGGTACTACCGCTGGACCCAGCGGTACTACCGCTCCCCCTTGCGGTACTACCGCCCAGCCTAGGAGGGCTTGAAGATAGAGGAGGGACCGGCCCATCACGGTACTACCGTGGTGGTAGGGCGGTACTACCGCACCTACTACCGCTGCAAGTGCCGCTTAACCCGACACGAGAAGCGCCCCCTCGAGTCGAGGCGGCAGTGGCCCTGTACCGCAGTTGTACTGCCGCTAAGGACCCTCAAGCGGTACTATCACTAGGCACCGCGGTACTACCGCTGGGGCCAAAGACTGCCCAAACAACAGGGAATCAAACCTCCAACGACGCGGGAAGGCCCAGAGGGTGTGAAACGGAAGTGTACGTGATGATTCCACCCTAGCCTTACCAAAGCGGACCCCCTCTTGACAAGACGATGACTCCTACGAAACTAGTCCACCAACAAGAAACGAAAGAGCTACACCGTATTGAAAAACACTCCGAGGGGAAAGAAATCGTCTCGAGCCAAAGGCTGAATCTCTGAAATGCTCAAAGCACATGGTTAGTCCGCAACTATGTTGTCATCAATCACCAAAATTACATCGAGAGAGATATGCCTTAACAACCGTAGGACAGGCTATCGATAGATGTTTTCTTCCCTGCAGGGGTGCACCAACTTACCCAACACGCTCGATCAACTCCGGTCGGACACACCATCAAGTCATGACCGCCCTCGGCTGATCAACACACTTCAGTCCTACCTAGGCTCGTCAGAGAGGCCAGCACGCCGGTCTACATCCTAAGCGCGTAGGGGTCATGGGCCCATCGCCCTTTGCACTCCTGCATGTTGCGTACGCGGCTGGTGAGCAGACCTTGCCCCCCTTACAGTCCAACCCAGTGCACGCCGCTCCATCGCTGACGTCCATTGAGCTTTCGGCTGATACATACGAAGTAGAGTGCCCATACTTATTCCCGCGTGATGGTTAGTGCTATCAGGCCAGAGGCCCCTCGGATCAAATATCCAAATCGTAGTGGATTAGGAATGCGCGGTAACAAGCAGAGACTCACGATCGATGTGACCCCGTTGCCCCATCTTGAGGACTCATGGCAAGGGCTAACAATGCCCGGCCATGCCTCGTAATTATCTCGTGGGCACCTTCCAGGTCAACCTGACTCCACATCACTCACAATTAAGCTCGCGCGGGTACCCCTCGGGGCCGACCCATCTTTAGTAACATGGTTCAGTGTAAAGTCATAGTAACCATAGTAACCGTGTGTCTAACACCAAGGGGTTTACCTGAGGAATCACCCTCGACGGATTCCACTCGATGTAACCATCAAGGTGGACTTGGAGGAATCACCCTCATTGGTCCACACTTGAGGGGTTGCACGACAGGGTCATTACCGGGAGTGGTCAAGGAGGAATCACCTTCGACGACCATGACCGAATAGCTACACTACAGGTTTGACATCAGAAGTGCTGATGAGGTATCACCCTCGGCACTCAATAGCAACTCTACAGAGTCGTATAACTAAGGGGGTGATGTGCGGTGTCGGGACCTGGACATCGATCACGTTAATCGAGTCATCAAACATAAAACGGGGCAACTGGGACAAGATGGGGGTCACTGATGGATCACCCAACCTATACTAAGCAGTTTAGAATAAGTAGGTAAGGTACGACAGTAGGTACAAAAGCAGGCTATGCATCAGAATAGGAGCAATCAATTACAGTAGCAAAATCTAATGCAAGCATAAGAGAATATAATGGGTGATATTGAAATGATCAAAGGGGGGGGGGGTTGCCTGGAAGCTTTGCTGCAAAGGAAGAAGGGTCATCGGAGATGTAGTCGATCACAGGGGCAGCATCGATCTCGGGGTTTACTAGAGAGAAGACGGGGAAGAAACAATAAATATAAAATAAACAAACCATCATAAAGCATAACATGGTAAAACGATGTGCTAGAGGTGACCTAACGTGGTACTACTCGATACAGGAGAAGGGGAAAAACATCCGAGCATGTTTTCTCAGAGTTTGGCATTTTCCTGACAGATGAAAGAGGGGAAAAGGTTCCATGTTTATCATGCTAGAGGCACGTGACAGATGAACGGAGGGCATATTCAGATTCATTGGATTTTTCTGAGCAACTTTCATATATAAATTATTTCATCTGAGTTATGGTTATTTTTCTATGATTTTTCAAAGATTTTAGTATTTTATGAAATTACTATTAATTCGAATTAAATAGGAAAACTGCTATGTGTACCCACTGCCACAGTGTACATAGCGAGAGAGGCTGATATGTGGGGCCAGGGGACTGGGTTGACTCAGTCAAAGCTTGACCGGTCAAAGGACGTAGTGTAGGCAGGTCCCACATGTCATTGTTATGATTAACTAGACTTTAATTAAATTATATTAACTAAAAGCGGGGGCCACTGTCATTGGCTAGCAGTTAAACTAAGTAGTAGAAATTATACCCTAATCTAATTTGCATGGGCCGGCCACTGGTGGCTGTACACACATACACAAAGAATACATGCTCGGCCATGGCCACGGCCATGGCCATTAGTAGCGGCTCCATCAGCAGCTAGTAGCAGCATCTAGGAGCAGCAATAGCAAGCTTCCACGAGCAGCTAGTGCATCGGCGGCGGCTACGCAGCAGAGTAGCAGTAGGGGTAGGCAGCAACAGGAGAACAAGCGGCAACAAGGGGAGGCAGCCGCATCATGCAACAGCAAGCAGCAGGTGTAGGCGAGGCCACACGCGCACATGCATGAGGGCGCGGGCAGTGGCGCTAGCAGCAGCAAAGCATGTCACGGCAAGGAACAATAAGCAGCAGATGAGAAGTGCGTGGCCGCGGTGTTCGGCCAGAACGAAACATGAGCTCGGAAACGAGCAAGGCTGCGGGTTAGGCGGCATATACTGGGTGCCTCGTGCACACACACAATCAAAAGGAGCAGGTGAGCACGACCTCATCGTATTCGATGACCATGGTGGAGGGTGGTGCCGGAGCTTGCGGCTTTCTTGCTAGGGGAGGAGCCGGAGCTCGGGAAGAGAGGCAAAGGGGGCAGGGCTCACCGAAGGAGCACATGAAGGCTCTTCGGAGGCTTAGAAGGAAGGCACACGATGAATTGAGGCGGCGGACGACAGTGACCAAAGGCGATGGAGTGTCTCGATCCGGTCGGCTCAATGAGGGGTTGCTTGATCCGATCATTGTAGTCGATGTAGACGATGAAGGCGCGACGCCTGGACATCTCCGCGAGGCCCCGGGGTTGCTCCGGAGCATGTCAACGGCGCGGAGGCGGATGATTTCGGGCGACGGCTTCGAGAGAAGAGAGCGAGTGGGAGAGAGAGAGGGGAATGGAACTAGGGTTGGGAGGGGATCGAGAGGGGGTCCCAGTGCTGCTCTTATCCGACCAGGGGGGGGGGGGGGGATGGCTGCCACGAGACCGGGCGCCGTGGGATGGCTGCCACGACCCCCCCTGTTACTGTACCTGAGGTAGGAGGCAAGTGGGGGTGTGGGCTGGGCCTTTTGTGTAGCTAGCTGGGCCAAAGTGACCAGTAGCACCTCTCTCCCTTTTCTGTTTTCTATTTTTTTATAATTCTGTTTTGCATATTAATTTGTTAGCAAAAGAGTTTTGTAAAAATTGTAGATGGCCACATAATTAGTATTGCAATATTTTGAGATCACATACAATGTTTCACATCATTTGGAAAATTATAAATATTTGCTTATTTTGATTTAAATGATTTTGGACCACTTATTAATTTTCTAGGAATTTAGTTGTGAGTCAAACCAAGTTGGTTTTAACATGACATTGATCAGGGAAATTGTATAGAACTATTTGAATATTTTAGTTTTATAGCTTGAGGAGAAATAATTTTGACTTGTCTTTTAAATTTGAATTTGAGGTTGGTTTGGGACAAAGTGATGATTAGACAAAATTTAATTATGATGATGTGGCACCATTAATAGGAGTTTGCTATAGCATGACACCTGGGTGTTACATTGGATTCGATGCCGCGCTTCTTCAATCCCCCGTCAGCGCGAGGGGGAAATAAACTTCCTTCCCGTCCTGCCGGTTGGGGAATGAAGCGAACTGGATTAAAGAGGGGGCCGACGGCATGACTGAAGAAGCACATTAGACGCGATTATTTTCCAGTGGATGACTCTCGATGGCGTTTTTTTACTTGCCTCTGCACCATACAACTTGTATTTTTAGCCTCCCAGTCCATGGTGGACCAGTAGCCCATTTGCTGGGTGGGCCAACCTACAGAAAGCAGCACTCGATTTTTCATCAAGCCCCCAAAACAACGCAGTACTAAGTTTGTTTTGAGGCCGAAAACATTATGGCAGGAGTTGAGTAGGGGAGGGGGAAGACAGAGCAAAAAGATAAAAAAGAGCTGATGTGACTTTGCTACCCTAACAAGCAGGTGCAATTCTTCTCAGGAAGAAGGTGTGCCATTGACACCCACACGTCACAAATCCCACAATAGACATACTAAAAAGTTCACACACAACTACAACAGAAAAGGTAAACATTCATATCAAACTCAGGTTCAGAGGACACGTTCATATTCATAGCCAACATTCACAATCAACAACTCAATAGATTCATATATACACAAGTTCAACATGTCTATGCATCCAAATGATAGATAGATCACAAGACAATATTCATAGATAATTCACAAAAAGATTCAGATATACACATGTTCCGTATGTTTATGCATCCAAATGATTGAGATCATAGCCAATATCATCCATGGACAAACTTTAATTACCTAGGGTACAGACTGGTAAATGGTGTTCTGTCAGAGGTACTTCTTGCCAAAATTAATGCTTCTACGAGTAAACTTTTGAGTACATAAGAGGCGGCATAGACAATCTGAACTTTGCTTGTAGGTTTATCCTCGAGATAGTGGCCATGCCGAGGGAGGTTTGAGCAACTTGGCCACTACTTTCATCCAACTAGTTTACTGGCTCATCTTGGTCTTGTAGCTCGCCAAAATTCTACATTGCAGACAAGAAAGGTGGCGGTCGATAAAATGAACCACCCAAATTTTGTGTGCAGTTCAACTGAAATGGAGCATACCTGGTGTCGGTGTCAAAATCGGCGGATCTCGGGTAGGGGGTCCCGAACTGTGCGTCTAAGGCGTATGGTAATAGGAGGCAGGGAACATGATGTTTTACCCAGGTTCGGGCGCTCTTGATGGAGGTAAAACCCTACGTCCTGCTTGATTTATTCTTGATGATATGAGTATTACAAGAGTTGATCTACCACGAGATCGGAGAGGCTAAACCCTAGAAGCTAGCCTATGGTATGATTGTCTGTTGTCCTATGGACTAAAACCCTCCGGTTTATATAGACACCGAAGGGGGTTAGGGTTACACAAGGTCGGTAACAAAGGAGGAGATATACATATCCGCATTGCCTAGCTTGCCTTCCACACCAAGTAGAGTCCCATCCGAACACGAGACGAAGTCTTCAATCTTGTATCTTGATAGTCCAACAGTCCGGCCAAAGGATATAGTCCGGCTGTCCGGAGGCCCCATAATCCAGGACTCCCTCAGTAGCCCCTGAACCAGGCTTCAATGACGATGAGTCCGGCGCGCAATGTTGTCTTCGGCATTGCAAGGCGGGTTCCTCCTCCGGATACACCACATAAGAGTTCGAATAAAAGGATAGTGTCCGACCCTGCAAAATAAGTTCCACATACCACCATAGAGAGAATAACATTTCCACAAATCTAATCTGCTGACACGTTTTGGCAACATGACATCATGCCATGGCTCGGTGATTATTCGAACCGTTTTTCTTTAACCAACCCCGCACATAACGTGAGGCAGTTTCTTGACACGTCTTGTCAAAGCAGAGATCATGTCTCCCTTATTACAGAATTCTCATCAATACGGTCGTGGGTAGCCCAACCGCGCCTAGGACTCCTAGATTTTAGGCAAGTCCCAAACGGCCACGAGGAGGACGCTTGATATTCACCCTCTTTATAAAGGGTCAAGGCTTTTACTTTTTTCCTCCCGTGCTCAATCGAATCCTTCCCCTGCCTCGAGTTCTAACACTCAAAGCCCAGGTCAGGTGCTTCAGACCTTCAATCATGTCCGGATCCAGCCTCCAGGGCCGGTGGATGCCCTCCTCCGTCACGGAAGAGGATATCAAGAAGTTGAGGGAGACAAGATACCTGACCGCCGAAGTCTCACATCGGCTGCCCGCCTGAGGGCAGGTCATTCCTACTCCTGAACCCAATGAAGACGTCGTGTTCATCTCCCACTTCCTCCGAGGATTAGGCCTCACTCTGGATCCCTTCGTTAGGGGTTTGATGTTCTATTACGGGCTTGATTTCCATGATCTAGCCCTGGATTCCTTTCTCCACATCTCGGCATTTATTGTCTTGTGTGAGGCCTTCCTCCGCATTACCCCTCACTTCGGCCTGTGGCTCAAGAACTTTGATATGAAGCCGAAGACGGTTGAGTGGCAGCATGCAGCATGCGGAGGTGCATTAATAAGAAACATTGCTGGAGCTTCGTGGCCAAAAGGTTCCTTTCCAGAGGTGTCCAGATTATGGCAACGGGAGTGGTTCTACGTCACCATTCCTAGAAGTGCCAAGTGGGTAGCTTCCCCCGCCTTTCGCTCAGGCCCTCCTCCACAACTGATGTCATGGATCAGCAGGGGGCTGAGCTGGGGTCTAGCCAAGGATGTGCCCATACTGCAGAGCCGAATCTGAGATCTCTTCAAGGGAGATTTTAGTTTGGTTATGGTAGTGCAAGTCATGCTGGTTCGTCAAGTCCAACCTTGCAAACACCGGCCCCTCCGCTTGTGGGAATTCAACCCAGAAGGACTGCGCGCTATTTAGAATTTCCTCAGCCTGACGCACGAGGAGATGTACAAGTCATTCTTCGGACCCCAAATAGAGTGTCCGGACACCTCCGAGGACGTGGGCCTGAGCAGCAACCGCACTGCGGCCCAAGTAAGTAATTCTCTAGCCGAACACACTGTCTTTCATTTATCATGACGTCATTCTGAAGAATCGCTTTTTGACCAAGACTGGATAACAAAGGCGAAGATGATCCGGTGTTCGGCCCCCCTTCCCGAAGGCTTGGACAATCCGGTGCTGGAAAAGATGCTCGAGCCAGCACCTTGCCTGGTGCCCTCAAAGGAAGATGAATGGGGGAATAAAGAGGGTGAAAGCGGGCCCCCGCCGCTACCTATTCCAACCGAGGGAACGAGCGCCTCCGTGAGGGAGGATAACCAAGGGAAGGAATGTGACATTCCCTCGCCCCGGGGGAGGAAGAGGACTACCTCTGATGATCCGGAGGTTTCCAAAGGGGAGAAGAAAACTCCACCAGAGGGTCCCGCCTCGGAGGGTGCTCTTGCCACACAAAGTCCGTGCGGGGATCAGCCCTCTAACAAGCTGTAAGTAATCAAAAAGTACTTAATAGTGAAGATATACTACCTTACTTCTGAGGAAGATAAACAAAGCATTCATCTTGCAGTTCGGATCTGAGCCCTTCTCAGCAGAGCTCGTCTTCGGGGGATCTTCTTCCGGAGATGATGGAGAGCGAAACGCCTCCCCTGGATTCCCTGGCTCCAAAAGCGAGTGACCTTGAAGTGTCATCACGGAGAGTTTCTCCGGATCCGGCAAGGCTAGAAGGTAATCCCATGGTCACCCGAAGCCCTCAGTATCCGGCTCTTGAAGAGAGCAATCAAAAGAGTCCGGCACCACCTCGTGTGCGGTCGTACTGAAGGGTCTGCTAGAGCAAGCGACCATCTCAGAAGAGCACCATACATTAATGTGTACGGTGATTGAAAGGATTTCGTCCGCCGAAAATGGGTTGCATGAAGCCTTTATGAGTCTACTGACGGGCTTTGAGGTACGTGCAATGATATGCATTTGTGGTAGTACCACACATTTTTAGGTGCGCCCTATGTAGATAGTAGCCCCTGAGACTCTGGTTGTCGTCGAGAATGGCGGCGAATAGAGGATCGTAGTCCCAGGTAATAACTAGACTGCCATTATGTGCAGGTGTCTGAAGCTCCGGTGGCTAGACGGACTGATGGGATTGCCGAACTAAAACGGTGACTGGATGCGGCGGATGCCGACATCGAGCTTGTTAACAAGCGTCTTGACGAGGCACATGGTAGGTGATATTTATAGTGAATGTCACATAGTAAGAGCAGCGTGATGCCAGTTTCTTTAATATGTTGTGACTGCAGATGGAGCTGCCACCGTGGAGGCCCTGCGGGCGGAGCTTGCCTGAGCCAAGGAGCAAGCAAGAAGTAGTAATGCGGCCGTTTTGAAGGCGATCGAAGATTTGAGAGCCGATAAGGCCACGCATAGCGAGAGCAAAGAGAAAATGGCCAAAATGGTTGTGAAGTTAAAAGACACTGCCGACCGCTGCCAGTTTCTTGAAGAAGAAAACTGGGCGAAGGCTACGGACCTCAAAAAGTCCACAATGGCGACCAAAGACACCCGCTCTGCAATGAGAGCAAAGAAGGAGGAACTGCGTGAAGCCGGGGACATTGTGGCCGGGAAGCCCTTTATGCTGCGGAGGAAGTTCGGCGATCCACGGTATGCCCCTCTGGATCGGTTGTGGAGTTCGGCCGACGCATATCTGGACTTGGCGGCGAGCGCTGTCGATGCGACCGAATACTTCCGAGATCAAACAGATCCTGAAGTGGACAAGCTGTTCTGGTCGCAATTCAACGTTCCAGAGCGTCCACTTCTATTGACTGATCAGCTTGCCGAATGGGCCGAACTCAATAGATTGTCCGACTCGCCATGAGGTCTGTCGTGGATCATCTGTGGCTGGAAGGGCCAAAGCCGAACATCTTTTTTAGCTTGGTGCAGCAGTTCCTTGGTGCGGTGCCACGCATTAATGCGATGAAGAGGTCGGCGTGCATAGAAGGCTCGCGGATGGCCCTTGCCCGTGTCAAAACATACTGGGCGGAGATGGATGCCACCACTGTCGCGGCGCAGGGTTCGGCCATAGGGCGAGTGGCTGCCGAGCACTATTTTGAAGAAGTTCTTGAGGGCGCTCGTTCGATAGAGGCCCAGTGCTCGAAGAATGTTATGTTTGAGTGACATGTATTCCCATTGTAAAAACAACGTTTTATTAAATTTATCAAGGCTGCATTTATACTTTCGCCCGAAAGTATTGTGATGCCTCCCGTGCGGCCGTTTATGTATACATGTATATAACCTGAAAGATTGCAGTCGTCGGCTTCAGCCCCCACGCATATAATGCGGGGGTGTTCACAGAAGATGCGTGTTCACACATAATCCAACGTCTTGGTCCTATTAAGGAGGCGATAGTGCAGCGAACTAGGCAACCGGACTATAATGCTTTAGCACTTTCACTTAGCCAGAGGAGGTTGACGGTGGGGCTATTATATAGCCCCTGGTGGCTCCGCACTCACCCGAATTCGGGGTGCGTGCATGCCTGGCTGGGAAACGGTCCTTCGTTAAGGCGGAGGAATTCTAAGATTCCGATAGGTCATCGAGTGGTTGACCAGTCTCACGCTATATCATGACAGTCAGTTTTCGGCTTTCTCTACTGAGGTGCTCGTCCGGATGAACCAGGGCACAATTGCAGTAGTTCTCCTGGTGCCGCCTTAGCTGATAGAGCGGAACGTAAGGCAGCAAAACACGGGAGCCGGGCAAACCCAACATTTGACCAAAGACATGATTCGGAGCTGATGCATATAAGGCCAAACTCGCGACGCCGAACACTCCCTAAGGTATTCGGTCTTTATGGTGTAAACCGGGCCTAAACAGTGCCCTTTGTAAGAAGCCCCTGGTGTCTAGGTACGTGCATTATTCTGACGTGGCCACATGCCAAGACATCAGCATCCTTCTCAATTGTACTGAGAATCCGAGGGATGTGTATCAATAAGAGACATTAAAAAAGGTTGACGCAGGGTCTTAATCTAAAAAGAATCCTTGAAACGGGTCCCTGCTGCACGGCTGCTCCTGTGTCTCCATTGTGCAGTATCCTGGATGGGTGTAGCACGGTGGTCATCTATAAAAGAGAGGAACTTAGGTGAAAAGTTGTCGTGCAAAAAGGTAGGTTTAAAGAAACCATGTACAATTCAAGATGAGTAAAAATTGCCACTTGTATGCGCGCGTTGAGCCCCTTGTATTTGTAATAGGGGTGTGGCCCTCAAACCTGTATGAATTACATATAGATGCGCCAGACTTGTCTAACCGTGTCCGTGGTCTTGACGACCTATCGAATGCTTTAGTTGGTGAGGCCATTTTAGTGTGCGGCTGCCAAGGCAGCCGCACTCTCTTCGGCGCGTAGGGATCGCTCAATATTTCCATTTACTGTAAGGATGCCACGTGGACCGGGCATCTTAAGCATGAGGGAAGCGTAATGCGGTATTGCATTAAAGCGAGCGAAAGATTCGCGTCCAAGTAGTGCTTGATAGCCAATTTGGAACGAAGCAATGTGGAAGGTTAAATTTTCGTTATGGAAGTTATCGGGGAAGCCGAATATAACCTCTAGTAGCAGGGAGCCCGTGCAATCAGCCCCTCGGCCTGGCATTACTCCTTTAAAGGTAGTATTGCTGTGGCAAATTTTCGTTGGGTCTATCCCCATTTTGCGGACTGTGTCCTGATATATCAGGTTTAGACTGCTCCCACCGTCCATCAGGATTCGTGTGAAGTGGTATCCGTCAATTATTGGATTTAATACCAAGGCAGCCCATCCCGCACGCCGGATACTTGCCGAGTAATCCTGCTGCTCGAAGGTGATCAGTTGAGACGGCCAGTGGCAGAACTCCGCGGTGATAGGCCCTTGGGCATATTTATCTAGGAGTGCCGCTTTGTTTCTCCCCTTTATCACGTGTAACACGTTTACTTTTTTGACTTCTGGTAGAAATTTCTTCTGTTCCCCAGTGCTTTGCTTGCGAGGCTCATCCTCGTCTTCGCTTGGTGTATCCTTCCCCTTATGTTCGGCGTTGAGCTTGCCGAACTGCTTGAAGACCCAACATTCTCTGTGGGTATGATTTGCAGGTTTATCAGGGGTGCTATGGATCTGACATATTTGGTCCAGAATTTTGTTTAGGCTGGACAGTTCATCTTTGGTGCCTTTAGAGGGCGGCTTTTGCTGACCTGGCCGAGAGCTTCTGAATCCGGCGTTTACCGCCGTGCTCTTCGGGCTGTCTTCTTTATTCCGATGGTTATTATTTTTGCTGCATCGTGATTTCCTGTTTCCATCTCTAACTTCGGATGTACTTGGGTCGCTGGTGCTGCATCGGGCTAGCCAGTTGTCCTCGCCCGCGCGAAAGCGGGTCATGAGGCTTGTTAATGCTGCCATTGTTCTCGGCTTTTCTTGGCCGAGGTGTCTGGCAAGCCATTCGTTTCGGACGCTGTGCATAAAAGCTGCCCTGGCTTCGGCGTCCGGACATTCGACTATTTGGTTCTTTTTAGTAAGAAACCTGTTCCAAAGCTTTCGGGCTGACTCTCCGGGCTGTTGAGTTATATGACTCAAATCGTCCGCGTCTGGAGGTCGGACATAAGTCCTTTGAAAATTTGCCTGAAAAGCGTCTTTGAGCTCTTCCCAGCTTCCAATGGAGATTTCGGGGAGGCTTTTAAGCTAGTGCCGAGCTGGCCCTTTGAGCTTGAGGGGTAAGTACTTGATGGCGTGGAGATCATCTCCTCGAGCCATATGGATATGGAGGATATAGTCCTCAATCCAGACCCCAGGGTCTGTTGTTCCGTCGTATGCCTCTATGTTTACGGGTTTGAATCCCTCTGGAAATTCATGGTCCAACACCTCGTCGGTGAAACATAGGGGGTGTGCGGCACCCCTGTATCTGGGTGTACCGTGGTGTTCGGATGTTTGTTGTGTTGCATCGTATGCTGGAGCGCACTTGCGTGGTCCATAGATGGATCTGGTTGCGCCGTCCTTTTGATGTGAGCCCTCGCATGGATCGCGTATTGGCTTATGTGCGGTGTTGTTTGCCGCTCTATGTTGGCCGTGAGGTCATCTATCCAGCCAGATGGCCATTTTAATTTTTGGTTGCGGGGGATCTAAGGCCTCCTCATCGAATTCAGGTAGCAACTTCCGCTTCGGGTAGCTCTTGGTGTGGCGATTACCGCCGTACTTCGCTGCTGTGTTGACTACTTTACTCCATCTGATTCTGAGTGTGTCTTGCGCAACCTTGAGCCTTTGCTTCTGCTTTTTTTAGACTCCTCACGGTGGCGACAAGCCTTTGATGGGCATTCTGTTGCTCGGGGTGTCTGTCCAGTCTGATGTCGTCCGGACTGTTATCTTCGACGGGGTTGGGTTGTTCGGCTTGATTTTCCGTGTTGCCGTGGTCGGGCAATGGTTCACCCTGCTCTAACGCTGGGTCTATATGATCGTTATTTCTGTCAAGGCAGGATTTGGAGCGGCGTTTACGCCGCTGCTTTGACTGCTTCTCGAGGGAACCACCCTTCGCTGCGTCCTTCGGTTCCTCGTCGTTATTTTCTTTGGGTGTGTCCACTATGTATACGTCATGTGATGAAGTGGGCTTCCAGTGCCCTGTGGGCAGTGGTTCCTCTTCGCCTCCCGCATCGTTGTCCATACCGTCGATGTCTTCGGAGTCGAAGTCGAGCATGTCGGTTAAGTCATCGACAGTGGCTACTAATTGGGTGGTGGGTGGGCGGCGAATTTCTTCGTCATCCGCATCCCAATCCTGCCGGACGTAGTTCGGCCAGAACTCTCCTGACAAGGAGAGAGACCTTAATGAGTTCAGTATGTCACCAAAGGGCGAGCGCTGAAAAATATCCGCGGAGGTAAACTCCATGATCGGCGCCCAATCGGATTCGACAAGAACGGGCGCAGGCGGTTCGGAGTCCGTGGCCGGAGAAGGATCTGACAGTTTGGCAACCTGGCTCTCGTGAAGGGTAAGGTCGATATTCGGCTCGATCACCGCTGAGGATACGGCCTCCGTGACAGGGTCTATCCACCCGTCCATGGATGGCGCAACTGGCTCCAAATTGAGGCTCGGAGCGGCTGCCGGTGCGATCTCCTGAATACGGTCCGATGGTAGAGCTAAATCGTACTCATCGTGACCGCGTGGCGCACAAGGCAGGGGCTCGAATCCGTCGAAGATCAAGTCTCCACGGATATCGTCCGTGTAGTTTAAGCCTCCAAACCTGACCTGGTGGCCAGGGGCGTAACTTTTGATCCACTCCAGATGGCCAAGCGAGTTGGCCCGCAGTGCGAAGCCGCCGAACACAAAGATCTGTCCGAGGAGAAAAGTCTCACCCTGGACTACATTGCTACCGATGATCGTAGGAGCCATCAAGCCTAAAGGCGATGACACAGAGGAACTCTCAATGAAAGCACCAATGTCGGTGTCAAAACCAGCGGATCTCGGGTAGGGTGTCCCGAACTGTGCATCTAAGGCGAATGGTAACAGGAGGCAGGGAACATGATGTTTTACCTAGGTTCGGGCCCTCTTGATGGAGGTAAAACCCTACGTCCTGCTTGATTTATTCTTAATGATGTGAGTATTACAAGAGTTGATCTACCACGAGATCGAAGAGGCTAAACCCTAGAAGCTAGCCTATGGTATGATTGTCTGTTGTCCTACGGACTAAAACCCTCCAGTTTATATAGACACCGGAGGGGGTTAGGGTTACACAAGGTCGGTTACAAAGGAGGAGATATACATATCCGTATTGCCTAGCTTGCCTTCCACGCCAAGTAGAGTCCCATCCGGACACGAGACAAAGTCTTCAATCTTGTATCTTCATAGTCCAACAGTCCGGCCAAAGGATATAGTCCAGCTGTCCGGAGACTCCCTAATCCAGGACTCCCTCACCTGGCGTGCAGACTAATTAAGTGCCAGATGAATATACATGTCAACCAACTTTTCTGGAATCTTTAGACTCCATGCCATACAGTTCGCTACCATATGTGTTGATAACCAAAAGGCACAAGGGGGGATCAAAGACTGGACTGCGTTTTTCTGGGCTATGCGCCTAGCAATATTTTTGGTGTTCACTCTCCTAATACTTGGAGTTTGACAACTAGTTGACGCTGGTTGATACTCGAATGAATATAGTCACTTCTTCTTGTCAACATCGATGCTTGCCTGAGTGAACTTTGGAGTACATAGCAGCAACATAAGTATCTGTCCATTTGATCTTTTTGTGCAATTCTGCTAAAATCGCCCAACGTAATGATTTGCCTGTGAGTTCAGGCTCCAAGTTACTCCTTTATGAAATCGACAAACAGTAGCACAATACCAAATTACCAATACATATGACAAGCACAATAATAAGGATAGACCGGTACCAACCTGTGAGAGGTAGCATATCAATTACTATTGCCTTTGACTGGAAGCCGAGATAAGCAACTAACAGGAAAGGAAGGAAGCAGTCGAGGCAATGAAGCACCCAAAGTTTTTATGCAGTTCCACCGAAATCGAGCATCCCTGTTGGCACATATATTGGTAGAGTGAGATTACTGTAATAGTGGGACTAGTTGATGAAACATACACTAACAAATAGAAGCACCCTCATTATCTTAATGGGTAAATTTAGCAACATAGTAGTCTTGCTTAAAGAGAGGTATTAGTATATTTAACCAGTGCCAATTAGCTCAACACTCAAAGGATTGCCAGGTATCATAGGTTGCAAAACTTTAACGTGCAAATATAAAGGGGTTTCTCATGACAGTAGCAACACAGTAGCACGATACAAATAGAGATGACAGCAAACTAATATGGATGAAGGCCTTAGGCCGGTACCAACCTCAGCAGAAAAGATTATTCAAGTAGTCCCCGAAGAGATGATAAAGCACTCACTGGAATCACTCAATAGTATATATTTCTGTGCACTTCAAATGTATGGTTGAAATCACTCTTGTTTACCAGTGGTGATATTATATCGAAAGATTATCAAGAACTTCCAGCAGAATTAAAGCACACTGGCTAGGATACAATTCATTGTATTCTCTTGTGCAGTTCCACTAAAATGTACGATTGGCACAACATGATCCCTGTTTGTAGGAACAAGGTGAAACCTTCATTATCTTAGTGAGAAAGGATAGAAAGACATTAGCATATTACTTTAACAGTAGCATCAAATTCATGATGTACAATACACAAAACATTGCCTAATTGAACCAGTGGCAATAAATTGACATGCAGAACAATAGCATTATTATGTCATGATACTACCAAGATTCCCTCCCTGCTCCACCACATGGTTCACCTCCATAGACACACATACACACGTACATGATTCAGCATAGGGTGCTACTAAAGATTTTGTTTAACTCCGACAAGAAAATTAGGCAAGAATTAATTTGTGCTACTTAAGTACTCCTAATTAATTAAGTCACCTTGCAGGAGAGACAGCACAAGTGGAAGGGCTCCTAGAGGATCGTCTCACATGTAAGGGAGACGTTGCCGGAGCCCTTGAATGGCCTCTACTGAGACCTCAGCTTCAGCAAGATCACCTTGGCACTGTTGATCATGTAGACCTGGGTCACACATGCATCCAGAATCCAGTTAATTGGTATGATGTGTCATCAAGCCAAGTACTACTCTGCTGCATTTTTCTATCTACTCTTATAAAAAAACAGAGTTGGTGATGATGGTGTGCTTGCCATCCTACAATATAGGCCGTCAGATGTATATCTGATGGATAGGAAGGAAACTATGGCAATTTCCAAAAAGATACCCACACCCCTCTTCACATTTGCAAATAAAATCTTCCCTCGTTCATCCTTTTCTCTCACAAGATAAACTACTCATACAAATGCATCTTGATGTTACGTGCAATGCACAGGCATCTTGCTAGTCTTCCAAGTAAATTAAGACTAGTAGCAACACAGCAATACAATACCACTAGCAAGATGTCAGGATAACATAGGACGGTACCATCGTGTGATTTTCATCATTTCCTCCTTCTTGTTCATCTTCCTCTTCATGCTCTGCTTCTCTTTATCCTCACTAGTTGGTGAAACCAAGTACATGATTGGCCTTCTATTTCAGAATTGGTTTTGTCAACGAGGGAGTATAAGTGTACTAGTAAACAATAGCATTATTTTCTCATGCCAATCGCAAAATAGAGATGAACACATGCATTAAATATCATTCTTACCTAAAGGAAGGTTATGGTGCCAATATGGATGATGAAGATTGGAACACAGATCTCCCTTTGTGCAGTTCCACCTAAATGAACCAACGGTTCCATTCTGACATTCCAGTTAAACAACACAAAAGTCACTTCTTAAGAAGTGTTTTGTGCAGTGCACCAAAAGGTCGCAATATCAACGAGGTGAAATGGATATCCCCATTTGCACAAAAAGCTACAAAGGAAATAGTCAGACTCTCAAACAATTACTGGCACAAACAATTGGCTAAACTTTTCATGGATTATAACAGTGGCATGGCTTCATTTTACTAGGGGCATTAGATTAAGAACAACTAAATATTTGCTATAAGGGCATGGGACAGTGGGTGTACCAGCAGTCCAACACCATGTACCTAAACCGAGGCGTAAAGTGGTGACTCCGAGTTTGTTGCCCCGAGAAACAAATATCCAAGAAACATATCTGGGTTGGTCCCATTTTTGTTCACTCTAGCCACCTACGCCTATGTGTGGATAGCAAATCTAGTCCTGGTCATACCACTGTGTACAAAATTTCCCCTATATTTCCCTTTTTGACCAAGAGACCGGTTGGATGACCAGTCTGTACTACTTTCACCCACTTTCCTTCCTGTTTGTACCAAGTCCAATGTACATACTAAATTTCCCCCCTCTATTTCTTCTTTGAACCAAGTACAAGATTCAACTCCATGAAGTAGCTTTACCTCTAACAATAGAAAAAATTAGGTGACGTTGGACCATTCGATCGAGAGGGGCTGAGAGGTAGAAAATGATGCACATGCAGCAACGTAGCGAGCTGGGGAAGTAGAGCTAGGCCGGTTTCGAAGGAAGATATACCTGAAGGTCGTCGGGATGTGGATAGGTGGGCGGCGGGAGGCCAGATCCGCCCACACTAGGGCAGCGACGAAGGGATCAGAGGACCTCCCGTGTCGGTGCTCGGCCAGAGATAATGGTGCAGCCGTCAGTGGGTCTCCTCCCTCACCATCGACGATGGCCTAAACGCTGCCCCTCCTCCCCTTCACCGGCAGAGGGGGATACGTCCGGATCTATAGCCAACGGCGATGATAGAAAGACAGTGTTACCACCGCTATCTTGTTTAGATCTGGAGAGGATGAGAGTGTGTGAATAGAGCAACCCTAGCAAGCAAGTGCGGAGGCTCCGACCTATATATATACATGTAGTGGGGTAGTTTTCTTGTTTCACTCCATCAGAACCATTGTTTAAAATTGTGTACGTGTCAGGTCGCCTTTTTTTGAGTTATTGATTGTTTTTTTGAGATAGCTAGCCGCTTATTCCAAGTGGTGTTACGTGTGCCAGGTCACACTTTGTATCGTTCAAGTCTGGTACTAGACCCTCCATTACGTGAACAACCACCGCCTCGTAAAATTTGTGAACAAGCCCACGGCTAAAATTATCAGAAACGTGGGCTGCCCCAACATGCATTATTATTTATATTTTCTATGTGGGAGTATCCTCAAAACAAAATGTGAGAGTACAATCTTTATTGGGCCCCTTTGTAATTTGTGCTAAATTTTGACCAAAGATTTAACTGACAAAGTGTTAGTGCATGTTAACAAAAATTATATCCTTTGATTTGTATTTGAACATAGTTTTCAGTGATGTAAATTTTTGTGACATGCATGAACATTTGGTTAGTTAAATTTATAGTACAAATTTGGCACAGATTATCATAGGGACCAATAAACTAGGACAAAGCTCCTCGTCTGTCGTCCAAACTACTACTAATATATGTGACTAGCCGCTCTATCTACATGCAGGATATCAAAGCATCCGGGCCTGCGTGCCATCCACCAAATCACAGCGAGGTTCTATAGTTGAGACTCACCGGTCACCCCGGTGTGGCTATCATGACCCGGCATATCACAAAACTCACACCTTTACCAGCAGTGGTAAAGTGGCCTCGAAGTTGGACTGGACGAAGCAACCATCATTTCACGGGAATGCTCGTTGAAGCCCTTTCTACCCTTGAAGAAAACATCACTCCAGGCTACCCACTTCTGCCATTTTTCTTCTGTATCGATGAAGGAAAGGTGGGTGAATCAGTGATGCTACTATATTTTCATTCCAAGAATCTTCTTTTTGTGAAGCACCAACCAATTCTGACAGCCTATTCTTTTCCTGTTTTCATTGCGATTGTTGTTTTTGTTCGATTGCTTTTTGTTGACAGTTTATTGATGGATCGTCGAGCACTAGGCAAAGAGTTGCCAACGGACAACCCACTTGAGACAGAGATCTCCAGGAAGCGAGCACCGACCAATGAGTTGGCCATGTTGGTGGGCCAACCCATGGAGACGAAGAACTCCAAGAAACAAGCACTGGCCAAAGAGTTGACGACGTTGGCGGACGAACTCCTCAAAGAAAGCTGGAAGAACAGCAAGGGCCCCACCATGCTGAAAGTGCAACTATCCCTGGGTGGTTTTGGTAATTATTAACAACATATAGCTCATTGAGCTAATGCTATTTCAAGATAAATATTTCAGGAAAGCTTAATGATTGGCATGGCATGGATTAGGAATGTGGACCCCTCAAAATGCTAAGGACAAAAGATTGGCTCAAGCTCTAAAGCTAAAGACTCTACATTTTACTTTTAGTGATCCAAGATCACATTGAGTCCATAGGAAAAGCCAATACTATTAAAAGGGGATGAGGTGTTGCTTAATGGGTTTCTTGCTCAAAATGCTTAGTGATATGCTCCAAACACCCTCAACCACTTTCTCATATCCACATATGTCCCAAACCAAAAGTCAAACTCGGCCCCACCGAAACATTCCATCCGGCGCCACTGAGTTCTCTTAACATAGCCACTGCCACAAACCCTAGTCACTTCGGTCTCACCGATAGGGTCTCGGTCTCACCGAGATGGGATCGCAAACTCTCTGTTTCCCTTCGTAACGTTTCGGTCCAACCGAGATGAGCGATCGGTCCCACCAAGTTCGCAATGCAAACTCTCTGTTTCCCCTTCGTAATATTTCGATCTCATCGAGATGAGTGAATCGGTCCCACCAAGTTTGCCTGACCAACTCTCTGGTTAGCCTATTACCAAAATCGGTCCCACCGAGTTTGTGTAATCAGTCTCACCGAGATTACGTTATGCCCTAACCCTAATGAAATCGGTCCCACCGAAAATCCTAACATTCACATTTTGAACTAAATCGGCCTCACCGATTTTTCTGATTCGGTCCCACCGAGTTTGGTGATTTGTGTGTAACGGTTAGATTTCGTGTGGATGCTATATATACCCCTCCACCCACTCTTCATTCGTGGAGAGAGCCATCAGAACATGCCTACACTTCCAATATTCATTTTATGAGAGAAATGCACCTACTTATGTGTTGAGACCAAGATATTCCATTCCAACCATATGAATCTTGATCTCTAGCCTTCTCCAAGTTGCTTTCCACTCAAATCATCTTTCCACCAAATCCAAATCAGTCAGAGAGAGCTAAGTGTTGGGGAGACTATCATTTGAAGCACAAGAGCAAGGAGTTCATCATCAACACACCATTATTACCTTTTGGAGAGTGGTGTCTCCTAGATTGGTTAGGTGTCACTTGGGAGCCTCGGTCAAGATTGTGGAGTTGAACCAAGGAGTTTGTACGGGAAAGGAGATTGCCTACTTCGTGAAGATCTACCCTAGTGAGGCAAGTCCTTCGTGGGCGATGGCCATGGTGGGATAGACAAGGTTGCTTCTTCGTGGACCCTTCGTGGGTGGAGCACTCCGTGAACTCGCACAACCGTTACCCTTCATGGGTTGAAGTCTCCACCAACGTGGATGTACGATAGCACCACCTATCGGAACCACTTCAAAAATCTCCATGTCTACATTGTGTTTTCTCCCTCCAAACTCCTCCCTTTACCTTCATGTGCAATGTTTTACATTCTGCTGATATACTCTTAGACTTGCGTGTGTAGGTTGATTGCTTGAGTAGTGCTAAGTTGCTAAATCTACCAAGACTTAAAATTGGGAAAAGGCTAGACTTTTATTTGGTCAAGTAGTCCAATCACCCCCCTCTAGACATACTTTCGATCCTACAAGTGGCATCAAAGCTTTGTTCTCCATTTGCCTTGATTTCCATAGCTTCGGTGATCATAGCCTTGGTTTCACAACCTAGGAGAGTATGGCGTCTAGCAAGGGAAATTACTACCGTAGAGGTCCTTGCTTTGATGGTACTAATTTTGCTAGTTGGAAGCATAAGATGAAAATGCACATTCTTGGACATAACCCCGCTATTTGGGCTATTGTGTGTATTGGCTTGCAAGGTGAATTCTTTGATGGGAGAGAACCAAACCGTGAAGCTACCGCGGAAGAGTTGAAGATGTTGCAATACAACGCTCAAGCTTGCGATATCCTCTTCAACTGATTGTGCCCCAAAGAATTCAACAAAATCAGCTGTCTTGAGAATGCAAATGAAATTTGGGATACTTTGATTGATATGCACGAGGGTATCGACTCCATCAAGGAATCCAAATTGGATGTGCTTCAAAGTCAACTTGACAAGTTCAAAATGAAGGATGGTGAAGGTGTCGCTGAAATGTACTCTAGGCTTGCTCTCATCACAAATGAGATGGCCGGCTTAGGAAGTGAAGAGATGACCGATAGATTCATCATCAAGAAGATCCTAAGAGCCTTGGATGGAAAATATAATACCGTGTGCATATTGATCCAAATGATGCCCAATTACAAAGATCTCAAGCCAACGGAAGTCATTGGAAGAATTGTTGCTCATGAGATGTCACTCAAGGATAAGGAAGAGCTTCACAACAAGTCAAGTGGTGCTTACAAAGCCTCATGTGATGCTCCTACATCATCAAGAGAGAAACAAGCTTTCATGAAGAATTGAGCCTAATGGTGAAGAACTTCAACAAGTTCTACAAGAGTAGAAGCAATGAAAGAAGTTCCAAGTCAAGGTCTTACAATGACAAAAGATCTTTGAGTTGTGAACGTAATTGCTACAATTGTGGAAGACCCATACACTATTCCAATGAGTGTACGGCTCCCTACAAAAGAAGAGAAGATTCACCCAAAAGGAGAAGAAGAAGAGAAGAATCACCACCAGAGAGAGAAGGAGTAGAGATGACCATTATGAACGAAGAACATCACGGAGAAGCAAGGATTCAGAGGAGGGACAAATCATCAAGGAGCTACACAAAATGGAGACATCAAGCTCATGTTGGTGAATGGGTATCCGGCTCCGACTCCGACAATCACTCTGAGAGAAGTTATCACTCCGACTCCGAATATACTCAAGATGAAGGTGTTGCCGGTCTAGCACTTGTGTCAACCAACTCCTACGACATATTTGAGTCACCAAATGAAGGAATTGGAAGATGCTTCATGGCTAAAGGCCCAAAGTTATCACACCCCGAGTATGTTGATTTCAATAGTGATGAAGATGATTTGCTAGGTGATGATGATTTACTTGTTAAAAATTCTAGTGATGAAAACTATGATGAACTTGCTATTAATCATGCTAATCAAGATAAAACGAATGATGATGATAAGAAGTAGATTGAGCGTCTAACTAAAGAACTAAACACTCTTAAGTTAGATCATGAAACTACCTTGGAAAATCATCGAGAGCTTTTAAAGACTCATGAAAAGTTACGCTTTGAAAAGGTCAACCTTGAGAAAGAGCATGGGTTCTTAAAGGCAATCAATGATGATCTTCGCAAGAAAAGTTCTTCTTACATTGCCAAGCGTTTACTCTTGTCTACTTACATGCCACAAGTTAATTCTAGCAACAAAAGTAAGAAAGATTCTTCATCTAGTAGTAACAATAATCATGATAAATCCAATGTTGTTGCTTCTAGTAGTTCTCTTGATTCCACTAATGATTCTCTTACCCAAGTTGCACTTGAGCAAGAAAATAGCTTATTGAAGGGAATTATAGAGAAAGGTGTTTACAAGAGCCTTGCCGGAAGTAAGCAATTTGAGGAAATTGTACGCAATCAAGGAAGACACCGGAAGAATCAAAGTGTTGCTTTTGAACGGAAGTTCAATGCCAATGGAGTTGAGTGGGAAGAAGATCAATGCCCCAAGACGAAGTTTGTTCCTCAACAAGAGAAGTATGATCCTACTTCTTTTCCAGGGACACAAGCTCAAGATGATCTTCCACCACAAGACCACAAGCTAAAAGGCAAGGACAAGCTTCAAGAGGAGATTGATGCATTTGAAGAAGCTCCCAAGGCCTTGGTCAAGTGGGTTCCCAAGACTACATCAAGTACGACTACAACTCCAAGGATTCCCATCAAGATGATGTGGATCCTAAAGAAGAAGAACTAGAGAGTTGTTGAGGGTGACTCCGCCAACATACTTCACTCAAATGAAGAAGGACATGTGCAGACAACTTCCACATCTTGCATTAGTTCTAGGAGTCACAAACCCTCTTGTTGGCAATACAAGGGACAAGGTAACCTAATGCTTTCATGGACATCATCTTGTGTGAACATCACTCTATGTCTATGGATATCCTTGTTTGTTCCTTGTGGGACTAACCCGTGTAGGTATTGAAGTGCAACTCACTCCACTGGATTGCTCTGAATGATCTACATCAACATTGAGCATCTACATCTTCAACACCTACATGAAGTCATCATCGACATAACCCAAGGTTAGTTCATCTCGCTTAGGGGGGATATCACATCTACGGGAAGCTTTACTCTAACCAATTGAGCTAAAGCAACTCTAATAGTGTGAACACAACAATGCATTATGTAAAAGTGGTAACCCCACTTGTGCTTAAACGATGAGTATGACCTACGATCAAATGTCTTCATTTCACTCCTCGGTCAATATACTCATATATAGATGACCTAGTCATCGCCAATTGCTTGATAGATGCTAGAGTGTTTGTGCATGTTTTGTCACATATTTCAATTTGCCATTTTATTGTGTGAGCATGTTGATTGCATATTTTACTCATTCAAGGACATCCACTTGTTGTTTTGATTGTTTGACGTTTTCTCCTTTGCCAAGTGGATCGACAAGAATGCCTAAGAACCCCCTCTAGCTATCTATGCTTTTCTCGTCTCAAACTCTATTCATGCTACATCACAAAGTTTGATCAAGTCAGATTCGAACCACTCTGTGTGAGGAGCACTCGGTGTCCCCAATTTGTCATAGACTTAAACTTCCAAAACCTCTTTGTGCATTTCGGTATGACCGATTCATCCAGTTCGGTCACACCGAGTTCACTAAGTTGATCTAGGTTTTCAATCTCGGTGCAACTAATTTGAAATTTTCGATCACACCGAGTTGTAGTAACTGCTTGCGATTCTGCATCTCAGTGCCACCGAGTCGTTCCACTCAGTCACACTGACAGGGTCGGGATATATAAACCCACGGGTGAGATTTTGGAAATTTCTTCAAAACCTCTCAGCCCGCGTGTGTCCTACTCTGCCTCCTCGGGTCTCCGGATTGTCTCCTCGCCGCCAGCGACGCCCCACCGCTGGTTTCCATCGCCGCCAATGGAAATCTGCGCCGCCGTTGCCGCCGTAGCAAACTCCCGCCGAAGTAGGGTATGGGTTCGACTCTTTGTGCTATTTCCTTACTCCGATTCATAGCACATTGCTTTTCCATGATATTTACCACGTATGAGAACACTCTATCAAGTGAAAACATCCTTTAGGTTAGATTTGACTCGAAAATTTAGGGTTAGGTCTCCGCCAAACTCATCTCGGACTGACCGAATTGTAGAAATCGGTCTCACCGGTTTGGCTTAGGCCATTGCACATGCGTTTTCGGTCTGCCCAAAAATTGCAAATCGGTGTGACCGAGATCAATTCTCTACGAAACCCTACCAGTCTCGGTGCCACCGAACTGTGACTCGGTCGGACCGAGTTCACTAGTTTAGGTTCCAAAATTGCTTCGATATCACCGAGTCTAACAAATCGGTAGCTCCGAAATGCTTTCTGTGGAGAACTAAAACTAAGTTTTCGAGCCATCTATTTTTCAGAAACTCTGCACTTTGTGATGCTCATCCACTCTACCTCATCTGCATCTATTCACAGGGTTTGCTGTCAGTGTGTTTGCCAAGATGTCTGACTAGAGTGATAGTCAGAACAGATCTAAAGAACAAGTGCAATTGAGTGAGGGTTCTGATCCCTCAAGCAGCTACAATGAGGGTAGCAGGAGCACACATAGTAACTTGCCAAGGCAGCCACCAGGTCAAGGAAGAAGAGAACCTCAGATTCCGAGGATGAGGATTATGTGGCTGTAGAAGAAGAAGTCAGCTCAAAGAAGAAAGTCTTGAAGAAGGAGTATGGAACAACTGCTGCAACAAAGCCAGGCTTGAACAAGAAGGCACCAGCAAAAATGATCCCTATGTCTAAGGCCAGAGCCTCCACTCAAGAAACTATGGAGTTCACTCTTGAACCCAAAGAGGCTGGAGATGGCAAGAAGAGGAAGGAGAGGGTCAAGAAGACCACTGCCAGAGTGCTTGGTAGATCCTCCATCACGAGAGATCCAGAGGAAGAGGAAGAGGATGCTGCACCACCTCCCAAGTCACAAAAGATTATGGGAGATGCTATCAAGTCAGGGGCTGCCACATCAAAGCCCAAAACTGCTTCCAAAGTAACAACTCAAGCTCAGAAGTCTAAGCCCAAGAGAAGCACCAGAAACATTCCTGCAGAAGAAAAGAACAAGGCCCCAGTGCCTGAAGTTGAAGAAGAGGATGATGAAGCCCTTGTGATAAGAAAACTGAAACCCAAGATTCTAGACCACAATGATGCTCATCCTGTGGCTGAGGACATGCATATCAGGAAATATGCAGGACTGAGATTGTGGAGACAGTCTAATCTGTATGCTGTTAGGAGGAGGACTGCAGTTGATTACATGTTTCATACCAAAGAACAACAAGACTTCTATGCGACTTTTTTGCTTGACAAGAAGCCAATTGGCTGCGACATGAGATGGGTTGATTGGGAATACATCAAAGAAAATGAAGATCACTTCCCAGGTGCACAAGATAGCTTCAAAGCTTATGGAGTTGACAAGTTTGTTGAACAGAAGCTCACAAAATGGAATGATGAGCTAATCATGCAGTTTTACTCCACTGCTCACTTCTATCCTTATGGAAGGATAGTATGGATGTCTAAAGGTACGAGGTACCAATCAACAATTGAAAAATGGGCCAAGCTGATAAATGCCCCAGAAGAACATGAGGATGACTTGGATGTGTGTGCCAAGAAGAAGAAATACCACAACTCTATGGCAAACATGTACAAAGAGATTCCTGTAAAGCTTTGGAGACACACAAGCTTGGATCTGTCCACTATCTGTTGTCTGGTCTGCCGACCATTAACACCATCTTAAGGCATACTTTGCTACCCAAGTCTGGAGATCACAAGATGATTAGAGGATATTCCATCAACTTGCTGCAAATATTTGATGTACCTCAAAAATTCAAGGTCATGAGTCTGATTGTAGAGACAATCAATAGGATAGCAAAAGATCAGAAAAGATCATGTGGGTATGCTCCACACATTCAGGAGCTCATCAACTCAAAGATGGGCACAGTCACCTACTTGTTGGATAAGGAGCACTTACCTCTGTACCCTGAATTTGAAGACAACACAGTTGTGATGAATGAGAATGAACCTTCATCAGCTCAAGCACAAGAGAAGAGAGCTAAGGCTAAGGCAGAGAAAGCTGCAAGGATGCCAAGTGTAGAGGAAGCATCTCAGGTGTTCCTAAAGAGCAAGCAAGATCAGCTAGCATATCTGATCCAGTCTGCTTTGAGGATTGAGAAGGGCTTGTCCACCCTGACTCAGAATCAGGAGAGCTTGGAGAGGATTGTTAAGACAAAATTCTATGATCTTGATCTGAAGGTTACTGAGATACATACAACTGTTGAGCAGCTCCAGGAGGAAGCTAAGGAGAGGAGAGGAAAGGAAACTACGGATGCTTTTCAGCGTGTGCCACGAGGTCAGAGGTCTTCTGCAGTGCCAGCAACAGATTCTAGAGCTACATCATCAGCACCGGCAGCTGCAGCTTTAGTGCCACCTTGAGCACCCACTCCACCAGCTCCAACTACATCAACAGATGCCCTCATCCTTGGAGTTCTCTCTACACCACCTCTCGAAGACCGAGCCTGAGAGACGCATAGCACTATGCATTTTCAATCTTTTTGGTAACTTATTGCCAAAGGGGGAGAAATGTATAGATCATAGGCTTCGAGAGAGAGCGTTTTGCTTCTTTTTCTCACTTGCTTTTGGTTGAATGTTATTGTGTGCTTGGTTGATACTTTATGTTTGTGTGAGATACTTGGTTGATCATGTGTTTGATCATATGCTACCTTAATGCTTGCTTGGATGATATTATCTCTTATATCCCATATATGATCATTCACTTTGCTTGGTGACGAGTGCATGCTTTTAATATCTATCATTTTGAGCGCTCCACCAAGATGTATGTGACATGGAAGAGTAACCCATGATCCTAATCGATTGTGCATTGGCATTCAAAAGCAATTTTTAAATAATGGACAAATTTAGGGGGAGCTCTTGCTTATCACATACTTCTCAAAGCGACGATGTATTTTAATCTTATGATCATTTGTCGAAGCTTTGATCTATATGTTGTCATCAATTACGAAAAAAGGGGAGATTGAAAGTGCAACTATCCCTGGGTGGTTTTGGTAATTATTAACAACATATAGCTCATTGAGCTAATGCTATTTCAAGATAAATATTTCACGAAAGCTCAATGATTGGCATGGCATGGATTAGGAATGTGGACCCCTCAAAATGCTATGGACAAAAGATTGGCTCAAGATCTAAAGCTCAAGACTCTACATTTTACTTTTAGTGATCCAATATCACATTGAGTCCATAGGAAAAGCCAATACTATTAAAAGGGGATGAGGTGTTGCTTAATGGGTTGCTTGCTCAAAATGCTTAGCGATATGCTGCAAAAACCCTCAACCACTTTCTCATATCCACATATGTCCCAAAACAAAAGTCAAACTCGGCCCCACCGAAACATTCCATCCGACACCACCGAGTTCTCTTGACATAGCCATTGCCACAAACCCTTGTCATTTTGGTCTCACCGATAGGGATCTCGGTCTCACCGAGATGGGATTGCAAACTCTGTTTCCCTTTGTAACATTTCTGTCCAACTGAGATGAGCGATCGGTCCCACCGAGTTCGCAATGCAAACTCTTTGTTTCCCCTTCGTAACGTTTCAGCCTCACCGAGATGAGTGAATCGGTCCCATCGAGTTCGCCTGACCAACTCTCTGGTTAGCCTATTACCAAAATCAGTCCCACCGAGTTTGTGTAATT
This sequence comes from Triticum aestivum, assembly GCF_018294505.1. Classification (NCBI taxonomy): domain Eukaryota; kingdom Viridiplantae; phylum Streptophyta; class Magnoliopsida; order Poales; family Poaceae; genus Triticum; species Triticum aestivum. The sequence goes on from NC_057800.1 coordinate 261,890,909, forward strand.
GGTGTCACCAACATTACGTTATGACCTAACCCTAATGAAATCGGTCCCACCGAAAATCCTAACGTTCACATTTTGAACTAAATTGGCGTGACTGAGTTTTCTGATTCGGTCCCACGAGTTTGGTGATTTGTGTGTAACGGTCATATTTTGTGTGGAGGCTATATATACCCCTCCATCCACTCTTCATTTGTGGAGAGAGACATCAGAGCATGCCTACACTTCCAATATTCATTTTCTGAGAGAAAACCACCTACTCATATGTTGAGACCAAGATATTCCGTTCCAACCATATGAATCTTGATCTCTAGCCTTCTCCAAGTTGCTTTCCACTCAAATCATCTTTTCACCAAATTTAAATCAATGAGAGAGAGTTGAGTGTTGGGCAGACTATCATTTGAAGCACAAGAGCAAGGAGGTCATCATCAACACACCATTTATTACCTTTTGGAGAGTGGTGTCTCCTAGATTGGTTAGGTGTCACTTGGAAGCCTCTGTCAAGATTGTGGAGTTGAACCAAGGAGTTTGTACGGGCAAGGAGATCGCCTACTTGGTGAAGATCTACCCCGGTGAGGCAAGTCCTTTGTGGGTGATGACCATGGTGGGATAGACAAGGTTGCTTCTTCGTGGACCCTTTGTGGGTGGAGCCTCCGTGGACTCGCGCAACCATTAACCTTCCTGGGTTGAAGTCTCCACCAACGTGGATGTACGATAGCACCACCTATTGGAACCACGCCAAAAATCTCCGTGTCTACATTGTGTTTACTCCCTCCAAACTCCTCCCTTTACCTTCATTTGCAATGTTTTACATTCTGCGGCTATACTCTTAGACTTACATGTGTAGGTTGATTGCCTGACTAGTGCTAAGTTGCTAAAATCTGCCAAGACATAAAATTGGGAAAAGGCTAGACATTTATTTGGTCAAGTAGTCTAATCACCCCCTCTAGACATACTTTCGATCCTACACGTGCCTACCCCAGAAACTCAAATGGCCACCTATTAGAAGCTCAAGGCCGAGTATGAGGAGATAGTCGCCGTTGAGAAGCAGTATTTCCCTAGCAAGGCGATGGCCCCCGGAGGGATGGGATCCTCCAGTGAGTTGCACAAGGTAAAGAAATGGCTTACCATAATTGTGGTTTTTGATTATTTGCAATGTGCTTGCTAATATGTTAGGGTTGTGCAGTAGCCGGTGGACGTCCTTGATGATTCTCATGTCGCAGTCCATGTGACACCCCCGATTCAGTCGTACACTTATCAAACACGCAAATGTGTACGATCAAGATCAGGGAATCACGGGAAGATATCATAACACAACTCTAGACATGTAGAGACCCGACCTCAAACGGTCAAGTCTCTATGCTTCAGTGTCATCCCTGGATCGGTAATGCTGACACACACAGTACTCGAAGGATTTATAACAGAGTAGCAATCACACACTTATTACATCGAATGTCTCAAAAGAGAACTTATTACAATAAATATGGCTTAAGGCCATCTAATACGATAACAGCGGAAGGCTTGGAAGATAAAGTGAGTCCATCAACTCCAACGGCATAGCTGAGCTGCACGGCAACGACCTAACGAACCTTACTCCTCGTCTGAAAAGTCTGCAACATAATACTTTGCAGCCCGAAAACCACAATTAAAAGTAATTATCAACCCAACAATACTAATTTAGAGTGATGAGATACATATGATAATCCAAGTACTAGATACTCAATAATTGTCCATAACCGGGGACACGGCTAACCATGATTAGATTGTACACTCTGCAGAGGTTTATGCACTTTTCCCCACAAGACCCGATCTCCTCCGTTGGATTTCTCGCACTACAGGGTGTGTGAGAAACGGATGACCGAGACACAGTCTTTCAGAAACATTTACTCTTTACTCCGGGCAGACCATACCAACCTACATCCCTCTACCTGCCGATCCACCTTTTGGAGAGCTCATGTAACTTACTCAGCTATGCTAGAGTCCATAATAGCATGTGGCTGCACACGGAAGTTTCTAGCATGAGATATCTCAGTTCCATTTGAGTCTGGGTGGCGGACCTTAGGATTATCACACGGGTACTCCGAGATATCCTAGGACAACACTGGATTCTCCAGGTGCCCGACAAACAATCCACCCAGATGTGTATTCAAGTTGCCACCTTAAGTTGAACCATTAATTAACAATCTCACATTTGTCATGGATTTCACTCACCCAAACCACGTCTACGAGCATAGCATAGCAATATAAGCAATATGTAGAAGTAACTCCCAAGGGTTTGATAATAATAGGGCAATAGGTTCTACCTCATTAACTACTTCCCAACCCACAAGTTAATCACATCCTAATCATGCAATGTTTGAGGATTGGAGCTAATGCATAAAAACTTGGTGATAAAGGGGTATGATCAAAGTGTTACTTGCCTTGCTGATGATCTGCAAAACCTAAAGATTCGAAGTAGCACGCTTCGCACTTCGGGTGTTCTATCACAAACAAGAAATAGCATACATAAGCAATCGAGCAAAGAATCATGGATAAAACTCAAATAAGAAGGTCTAACCAGAAAGTTCAACTTAAGAACTCCGGTTTGCAAAAAGAATCAAACCAAACGGGGCAACGAAACTCAAACTGCGAAAGAAACAAGGTCCGTTTACTATTCTGGACTAAAGTCAAATTTTACAGTATCAAAACCTTGTTCAAGTTGATTAAACAGAAAGAGGGTTTCGAGACGAAGATCTAGGCGCTTGAATCGCCTGATTCCGGCAAACGAGCCAAAAGATAAACTAAAACGAAAATCATATCAGAAATCGCAATCGAAAATAATCGCGGAAAATCCGAGAAAATGAAAAACTGACGAACAGGCTAACGAATGAACGTTCACTGTCTGCGGCTAACGAGTGAACACCGTTCGTTAAAATGAACATACGGAGGTAAGTCCGCTAAATAACTAAACCGAGAAAAACCGGCGAACCGTTCTATTAAAAAAAACCTAGGGTTTTATAAAAACCCTGGATCAGTTCTTTAAAAAAACCGAACGGGGGCTTTACCTCCGGCGAGGTCCGGTGAGGCGGTGCGGCGACTCCGGCGAGGCGGGGCTGCGGCGGTGGGCGGCGCGGGGCGGCGCAGGTGATAAGGGCGGCGTGGCAGCGACGTTCGGCGGCGGCGGCGCGACAAAGGCGGGGCAGCTCCGGTTGCGGCGGGGTGCGGCGGTGGTGGCGGAAATCAGGGGCGGGGTACTTATAGGAGGGGGGGTGCTTGCTTGGGCGAGGGGTAAGCGGCGCGGGAAGGGAGAGTCCCGGTCGGACTCGGCCTCGCGGGCGGCGGCGCACTCCTGTTCTCCTGGAAGGAGACGACGCGGGGAGGTGGGCCGGCTGACTTGGGCTTCGGCCCAGTCGGCGGAGGAAACTTTTTTTTAATAATTTCGCCGAAACTAAAAAAATCCTATAAAATAAAATAAAAAAACTAAAAATGCCAAAACAAATTTTCACCGTCTAAATAAATATTTAGAACGAGATGAACATTTTCTTGGCCCTAAAATGCAACTTTGAAAACATGCAATTTTTCTAATTCAAATAAAATAGCAATAAACTCCGAATAAAATCAAATATTTGACTTTAATATTTTCCTCCAATATTTCATTTATTTTGGATAAGTCATATTATCTCCTCTCATATATTTTAATATGAAAATATTTTCGGAGAGAAAAATAATTAAAACCAAAAATCCTCGTTTCAATATTTGATAAAACTCAAATATGAAAATAGGGAAATCCCCAACTCTCTCCGAGGGTCCTTGAGTTGCTTAGGATTTCGAGGATCGCGAAACGAAATGCAATAAAATTTGATATGCATGAATGATCTATGTATAACATTCCAAATTGAAAATTTGGGATGTTACAAACCTGTCCCCCTTAAGATGAATCTCGCCCTCGAGATTCGGGTTGGCTAGAAAATATGTGCGGGTGGTCTTTGCGAAGATCATCCTCTCGTTCCTAGGTGGCTTCATCCTCGGTATGGTGACGCCACTGAACTTTGCAAAACTTGATAACCTTGCTGCGGGTGACTCGGCTGGCAAATTCAAGAATCCTGACTGGCTTCTCCTCGTAGGTCAGATCATTGTCCAACTGAATCGCCTCCAAGGGCACCATATCTCTTAGTGGTATATCGGCCATCTTAGCATGACACTTCTTCAACTAGGAAACATGAAACACATCATGAACTCCTAATAGTCCTTCAGGTAACTCCAACTTGTAGGCAAATTCTCCCATACGTTCCAAAATTTGGTACGGTCCTACAAATCTCGGGGCTAATTTTCCCTTAACTCCAAAACGTTTCACTCCTCGCAGGGGTGACACTCGTAGATATCCTCTATCTCCAATTTCATAGGTTATTTCCTTGCATTTCGAGTCTGCATAACTCTTTTGCCTGGACTGAGCTATCTTCAGCCTATCTCTAATCAACTTAACCTTTTCTTCAGACTCCTTGACCAAATCTGGTCCAAACAACGGACGGTCTCCAACTTCATCCCATAACAACGGTGTTCTGCACCTTCGTCCATACAGGGCTTCGAACGGTGCCATCTTCAAACTGGCTTGATAGCTATTGTTGTATGAGAACTCCGTGTAGGGCAAATTTTCATCCCAACTAGATCCATAATCTAGCGCACAGGCTCGCAACATATCCTCCAGAATCTGGTTGACTCTCTCGGTCTGTCCATCCGTCTGAGGGTGGAATGCGGTACTGAACTCCAACCTCATTCCCAAAGTTTGGTGCAGTTGATGGCAAAACTTTGAGGTAAACTGTGTTCCTCTCTCTGATACTATGGTCCTTGGAACTCCATGCGGACACACGATCCTAGTCATGTATATCTTGGCCAACTTCGCACTTGTATAGGTGGTTTTCACTGGGATAAAGTGAGCCACTTTGGTCAAGCGATCAACTACTACCCATATAGAATCATATCCTGATTTGGTCCCAGGTAATCTGGTGATAAAATCCATGCCAAGTTTATCCCACTTCCATTCGGCTATCGGCATAGGTTGTAACAATCCTGCTGGCTTTTGATGTTCAGCCTTCACTCTTTGACATACATCACATACAGCTACATACTCGGCAATATCTTTCTTCATACCAGTCCACTAGAAACGCTCCTCCAGATCCAAATACATCTTGGTGTTTCCAGGGTGTATCGAGTATGGTGAGTCATGAGCCTCCTGAAGTATTATCTTCCTGATCTCTGTGTTATTGGGCACATAAATACGGTCCTCAAACCATAAGGTGTCGTGCTCGTCCTCACGAAAACCTTTGGCCTTTCCTTTGCCCATTCTCTCATTTATCTCAGTAATCTCTTTGTCATCCTTCTGAGCTTCTCGAATCTTTCCTAACAATGTAGACTGAACCTCCATTGTTGCAACAAAACATCTAGGAACAATCTCCAATCGAAGTTCCCTGAGATCCTCTGCTAACTCCTTTGGCAATCCCGTGCTTATTAGGGTATTAGCATAGCTCTTCCGGCTCAAAGCGTCGGCTACGACATTGGACTTGCCTAGATGATAATGAAGCTTCATATCATAATCCTTTATAAGCTCAAACCATCTCCTCTGCCTAAGGTTCAACTCCTTCTGTGTGAAAATGTACTTCAAACTCTTATGATCCGTGTACACATCACAACGATTTCCAATAAAACTGCGTTTGGATGTCTGTATTGCAGCCTTGAATTGGATTTGGTATTTCTGAACCGCCAATTCAGCTGTTTGGGTGCGCACTGAAACATCGAATGGAAATGAGGCCAAATACAGCGCCGTTTTCGCTCTCACATGCGCTCCCCTCCCACAATACAGACCCCTCCGGCTCCGATTTCGCTGGATTAGCACTCACCCGCAAAACATACCGCTTCGGCCCCTCTCTTTCCCCCGCGACCAGAAAAAGAAAACAGAGGCGGAGCGAAGAAGCTCTAGCGGCACCGCGTCATGCTCCTCTGCGCATGGCTACTCCCGCATCGCAGCGACGTAGCAGCAACCGCGGCGTTCCTCGCGGTGGTGGCGTCTGGATCCTCTCCATAGAGCGTGGCCGACCTTCTCAGCCATTACTTCCGGCGGTGGCGGCCACCGCGACATCGCGGAGTGGCGGGTGGCGATGGCGGCGACAGCGGCCCAGAGCCAGCGCGCGGGCGAAGATTCTTCCCACAGCCGGCGTCTGGATTCGTGCCATGGATCCATGCCCGACCTTCTCCTCACAGCCTGAGATCTGCGCCATCAGGCGGCATCCACATCCATCGGCGCGGGCGGAGATGCTTCTGACGGCAGGCTGAGCGGCTGGCGCGCGACACAAAGAGGAGCACGACCGCGCGCGGAATTAGATCCAGCCCCTCTGCGGGGTCTGCTTCGTCCTTTGATCCTAGCTAGCTGAGTCTGCTTTGTCCTCTGAACTTCTCCCCGTTCACTAGGAAGCAACACTTTCAGTTCGTTGTAGCCAAGGCAGATGGTGGATGGTCCAAATCGAGTTTGCTTCTTTCTCTCAATTTCTCCTCGTTCACTAGCTAGCTGTATTGTGATTCCAAAAAAATGTATGGTGATATGAAACTTGTGATTTGTGAAGTAAACAATACATGATAGCTTTTACTCCAATTTGTTGTGCAAATTTCATTTTGATACACGAAGAGCAAAGCATAAGCCACAGACTGTATATTTTTTGTCATTTTTATTGCTATATAATCATTTTTATTCTAGATTGTATTAAAAAATTGAGTCATAAAGAACAAAACATAATCTTCATACTCATGTAAATATACAATTCCATAGTTTGTCATCCAAACAAGATTTGGTATTGAAACCTCTATGAGATTCCATGAGCCAATTCGGTGAACAACCAAACAAGCGAATTCGTATTCATTCTCATTTCAGTTTCCTTGCTGAATTGGTATTGCAACCAATTCAATATGGAGCCCTTCAATACAGACATCCAAACAGAGCGTAAGGTAATGTCTCCAAGTCTTGAGTGCATGCACTACAGCTGCTAACTCCAAATCATGCGTGGCATAATTCAATTCGTGCGGTTTTAGTTATCGTGAGGCATACGAAACAACTCTTCTGTCTTGCATAAGCACACTTCCAGGTCCTAGGCGAGAGGCATCGCATTACACTTGAAACTCTTTACGTATATCCGGCAGAATCAGTACTGGGGCTGTCGTCAAACGTTTCTTTAACTCCTGAAAACTTGCCTCACATTCTTCCATCCATTTAAATTTGGTATCCTTCTTCAATAACTCCATCATTGGCTTCACAATCTTGGAAAAATTCTCAATGAATCTCCGATAGTATCCTGCAAGTCCAAGAAAACTGCGGATCTCGCTAACTGAAGTGGGTGCCAACCATTCAGTAACCGACTGAACCTTGGTAGGATCTACTGCTACACCTTCTCCTGATATAACATGTCCAAGGAATCTGACCTCCTTCAACCAAAACTCACATTTGCTGAACTTGGCATACAACTAGTGTTCCCTGAGTTTCTCAAGAACTAAACGTAAATGCTCCTTGTGCTCCTCCTCATTCTTCGAGTATACTATTATATCATCTATGAACACCACAACAAACTTATCCAAATATTCCATGAACACCTTGTTCGTCATGCTCATGAAATAGGCAGGGGCGTTAGTCAGTCTGAATGACATGACCGTATACTCATACAACCCGTGCCGTGTGGTGAAGGCTGTCTTTGGTATATCCTTCTCTCGAATCTTCAGCTGGTGATATCCTGATCGCGAATCGATCTTTGAAAACACCTTTGCTCCTTGCAGCTGGTCAAACAAATCATTGATCATCGGCAGTGGGTATTTGTTCTTGATCGTCACCTCATTCAATGCACGATAATCAACAACCATCCTTAAAGACTTATCCTCTTCTCAACCAAAAGCATTGGGGCTCCCCATGGCGATGAACTCCATCGAATGTAACCTTTCTCCAATAACTCCTTGATCTGCTTCTTAATCTCCTCCAGATCATTTGAGAGCATCCAGTAGGGTCTCTTTGATATAGGCCCGGTGCCTGGCAACAGTTCTATCAAAAACTCGATGTCTCGATCTGGTGGCATGCCTGGTAATTCCTCTGGAAAAACATCCGGGTAATACTTCACTACAGGCACTTCCTCTTGAACAATTCCCGTGAGGGTATTTACTTGGCTACTCCTAGGTGCATGCCTAGATACATACTTAATCCTTTTTCCCTCCGGGGTGGTGAGATAAATCAACTTACTAGCACAGTCAATGCTTCCTCCATACTTTGACATCCAGTCCATGCCTAATATCACATCCAATCCTTGTGACTCCAAGATTATTAGGTCAGATGGGAAAACATAGCTACCAATGGTTAAGGGTATCTGGTCACACCATCGACTAGCCATATACTGTGCTCTAGGTGAACTTACTAATAGAGGGGTCCTAAGGGTTTGGGTCGGTAATTTAAACTTATCCACGAATCCCCTTGATATGTATGAATGTGATGCACCAGTATCAAAAAGAACAAGGGCGGTAAAAGACTTAACCAAAAACTCACCAATAACCACGTCTGGCTGCTCTTCAACCTCTTCCACATTAACGTGGTTCACTTGTCCTTTGTTGAATGGATTTGGCTTCTTCCCAACGCTCCCATTACCGTTTCCATTCTTCGCTTCAGGGCACTCCGTGGCATAGTGTCCAGTCTTCCTGCACTTGAAACATGTAACATGGCTTAGGTCTCTCTTGGCGGGTGTGGATGGGTTGGAACGGTTCTGATTGTTGCTTGCTCCATTCCCATTCCCATTCCTTGGGCCAGTATGATTATGGGTACTTCCTCCATTGTGTTTGTGGCCTCCATGGTTATGAACAAGTCCTCCTGAGTTCGGGGTTAGGCGAGGCTTCTGCTGAGTTCCTGAATTATATCTTCCTTGTCCATACTTCCTCTTACGGCTCTCAATCTTCTGCTGCTTCCCTTCAATGATAAGAGCCTTATCTACCAACTCCTGGTAGTTGTTGAATGTTTCCATCATCAACTGCATGCTCATCTCATCATTCAGCCCTTCCATAAACTTCTCCTGCTTTGCGGCATCTATGGCCACATCGTCAAGGGCATAACGAGATAACTTGCTAAACTCATCTGCGTACTGAGCCACAGTACGGTTCCCCGGGCGTAAGTTGCGAAACTCACGCTTCTTCATACTCATAGCTCTAGTTGAGTCATGGGCTGTGCGGAAAGCTTGCTGAAATTGGTCCCATCTGACAGTGGCTACAGGGTAGGTGACAGTGTAATTCTCCCACCATGAGGCTGCTGGTCCATCCAACTAATGTGCGGCAAAATGCACCTTCTCAGCATCGGTACATCCTGCAATGGTTAACACCCTTCCAATCCTGCGGAGCCAATCATCTGCTACCATGGGCTCGGTGCTACAGGAAAACACCGGCGGTTGCAACCTCAGAAAACGGGCTAAGTTATCAACTGGTGGTGGTGGTGGTGGGTTGTTGTTGTTGTTGTTGTTGCCTTGGTTCTGAACTAACAACTGCATCAGGGTATTCTGCTGCTGGATCAACTGAGTGAGCTCCGGTGGGAAGGTAAATCCGGGGTCACGTCTCGGAGGCATCTAATGGGTTTTAGAGGGAAGAGATTAGAATATAATGCGGTCTAATGAGAGAAACACTACCCATATGCACATGAGACAAACACAATCATTTCACTCAATCAATCAAGCAAGGGCATACAATCGATATAACTATCATTACAAAAGTGCTCGGACTATACTATATATATGGTGGAATACTACTACTGATGTGGTGGTCTACTAAAAATATTGATCGGTCGAAGACTCCATGATGTCTGCTCCAGCTTCGTCTTCATAGTCATCATCGTTATCGTCGGGTTCCGAGTCGGTGTCGTCGATGATGATGTAGTCCTCCGGATGGATCTCCTTGGGTTCTTCGTCTTCTCCTCCTGGTGCGGGGTCTCCCATGAATATTCCTAGCTTCCTTTCCAGATCATCATTCTTCTCCACTAGTACGACGATTTCTTCCTCATAATCTTCGCGTGTAGCCTTGAGTTCTTCCTCCAGTTCCGTGATCCTGTTCATCGCCTACTTCAGATCTATCATGCCTGCGCACATCTGGTTCTCCTGGCGACGAATGTGATGGTTTAACTCCGGGATGAAAGGTGCAATTGATCTATCTTTCCTGGTATTGATCATCTCCCATTGCTCATCTCGGCGCCCAGAAATCTGGTAGATAGTATCCTTAAGCTCCTTTTGGTAAACTTCTCCAATGCATCCCATGGTGATGTGAGCTGTCATACTCCTTCCTAGACTCCAGGTTGGTGCATCAAAGGAAAACTCTATGGGCTTAGTGACTGGCATGAATGTCCTTCCTGGAACATGCCTACACTTCCAATATTCATTTTCTGAGAGAAAACCACCTACTCATGTGTCGAGACCAAGATATTCCGTTCCAACCATATGAATCTTGATGTCTAGCCTTCTCCAAGTTGCTTTCCACTCAAATCATCTTTCCACCAAATCTAAATCAATGAGAGAGAGTTGAGTGTTGGGGAGACTATCATTTGAAGCACAAGAGCAAGGAGGTCATCATCAACACACAATTTATTACCTTTTGGAGAGTGGTGTCTCCTAGATTGGTTAGGTGTCACTTCGAAGCCTCCGTCAAGATTGTGGAGTTGAACCAAGGAGTTTGTATGGGCAAGGAGATCGCCTACTTCGTGAAGATCTACCCCGGTGAGGCAAGTCCTTCGTGGGCTATGGCCATGGTGGGATAGACAAGGTTGCTTCTTCGTGGACCCTTTGTTGGTGGAGCCCTCCGTGGACTTGCGCAACCATTAACCTTCCTGGGTTGAAGTCTCCACCAACGTGGATGTACGATAGCACCACCTATCGGAACCACACCAAAAATCTCCGTGTCTACATTGCGTTTACTCCCTCCAAACTCCTCCCTTTACCTTCATTTGCCATGTTTTACATTCTGCTGCTATACTCTTAGACTTACATGTGTAGGTTGATTGCCTGACTAGTGCTAAGTCGCTAAAATCTGCCAAGACTTAAAATTGGGAAAAGGCTAGACATTTATTTGGTCAAGTAGTCTAATCACCCCCTCTAGACATACTTTTGATCCTACACATGCCTACCCCAGAAACTCAAATGGCCACCTATTAGAAGCTCAATGCCGAGTATGAGGAGATAGTCGCCGTTGAGAATCAGTATTTCCCTGGCAAGCCGATGGCCCGCAGAGGGATGGGATCCCCCGGTGAGCTGCACAAGGTAAAAAATGGCTTACCATAATTGTGGTTTTTGATTATTTGCAATATGCTTGCTAATATGTTAGGGTTGTGCAGTAGCCACTGGACGTCCTTGATGATTCTGATGTCGCACGCCGTGTGACACCCCTGATTCAATCGTACACTTATCAAACACGCAAATGTGTACGATCAAGATCAGGGACTCGCGAGAAGATATCACAACACAACTCTAGACATGTAGCGACCCTACCTCAAACGGTCAAGTCTCAAACAAGCATCAGGGACCCTACCTCGATCAGGGACCCTAACTCAACACAATTCTACCGCAAACAAGCAATAGCATACATAAGCAATCAAGCAAAGAAGCATCGATAAAACTCAAATAAGAAGGTCTAACCAGAAAGTTCAACCTAAGAACTCCGGTTTGCAAAAAAATCAAACCAAACGGGGCAACGAAACTCAAACTGTGAAAGAAACAAGGTCCATTTACTATTCTGGACTAAAGTCAAATTTTACAGTATCAAAACCTTGTTCAAGTTGATTAAACAGAAAGAGGGTTTCTAGACGAAGATCTAGGCACTTGAATCGCCTGATTCTGACAAACGAGCGAAAAGATAAACTAAAACAAAAATCGGATCAGAAATCGCCATCGAAAATAATCACTGAAAATCCAAGAAAAAGAAAAACTGACGAACATGCTAACGAACGAACGTTCGCTGTCTGTGGCTAATGAGTGAACACCATTCATTAAAATGAATGTACGGATGAACGTCCGTTAAATAACTAAACTGAGAAAAACCGGCGAACCACTCTATTAAAAAAACCTAGGGTTTTCTAAAAAAACCAGATCGGTTCTTTAAAAAAACCGAACGGTGGCTTTACCTCCGGCGAGGCGGGGCTGCGGCTGTGGGCGGCGCTGGAAGGCACAGGTGGCAGGGGCGGCATGGTAGCATTGCTCGGCGGCGGCAACGGGCGGCGGCGGCGTCGCGACAAAGGCGGGGCGGCTCCGGTTGCGGCGGGGTGCGGCGGTGGTGGCAGAAATCGGGGGCGGGGTACTTATAGGAGGGGGGGGGTGTGAGGGAGTCCTGGATTAGGGGGTCTCCGGACAGCCGAACAATCTCCATTGGCCGGACTGTTAGACTATGAAGATACAAGATTGAAGACTTCGTCTCGTGTCCGGATAGGACTCTACTTGGCGTGGAAGGCAAGCTAGGCAATGCGGATATGGATATCTCCTCCATTGTAACCGACCTTGTGTAACCCTAACCCTCTCCGGTGTCTATATAAACCGAAGGGTTTTAGTCCGTAGGACAACAACCACAACATACAATCATACCATAGGCTAGCTTCTAGGGTTTAGCCTCTCTGATCTTGTGGTAGATCTACTCTTGTACTACCCATATCATCAATATTAATCAAGCAGGACGTAGGGTTTTACCTCCATCAAGAGGGCCTGAACCTGGGTAAAACATTGTGTCCCCTGCCTCCTGTTACCATCCGGCCTAGACGCACAGTTCGGGACCCCCTACCCGAGATCCGCCGGTTTTGACACCGACATTGGTGCTTTCATTGAGAGTTCCTCTGTGTCGTTGCCGTTAGGCTTGATGTCTCCTACTATCATCGATAGCGATGCGATCCAAGGTGAGACTTTTCTCCCCGGACAGATCTTCGTATTTGGCAGCTTTGCACTGCGGGCTAATTCGCTTGGCCATCTGGAGCAGATTGAAAGCTAGGCCCCTGGCCATCAGGTCAGATTTGGATGTTTGAACTACACGGCCGACATCCGCGGAGACTTGATCTTCGACGGGTTTGAGCCATAGTCGGGCACGCCGCACTGTCACGATGGGTATGGCCTAGCTCTACCGCCGAATAGTACCCCAGAGGCCGCGCCCGCATCAGCTCCGACCCTTAGCTCGGAGCCAACTACGCCAATCGAGGACGGGTGGTTAGACACCACCTCAGGGGCTGCAGTCTCAACGGCAATCGAGCCGAACACCAGCCTAATCCTCCGCGAAGCCCGTGACTCCAAGGTGCCGAACTCTTTTCTGGACTCCAAACCATCCGCGCCCCTGCCAATCGAATCCGATTGGGCGCCGATCATGGAATTCACCGCCGTGGATATCTTTCAGCACTCGCCCTTCGGCGACATTCTAAGTTCACTAAGGTCTCTCTCTTTGTCAAGAGAGCCCTGGCCAGACTATGGCCAACAGGATTGGGATGCGGACGACGAAGAAATTCGATGCCCACCCACCACCCACTTCGTAGCCACTGTCGATGATTTAACCGACATGCTCGACTTCGACTCCGAAGACATCGACGGTATGGACGACGATGTAGGAGACGAACATGAACCAGCGCCTATAGGGCACTGGAAAGCCACCTCGTCATATGACATATACATGGTGGATACACCCAAAGAAGGCAATGGCGACGAGATAGCGGAGGATGACCCCTCCAAGAAACAACCCAAGCGCCGACGTCAGCGGCGCCACTCTAAGTCCCGCCAAAACAAAAGTGGTGATACCGGCACGATTTAGAGCAGGAGGATGGAGGAGCCAGCTCTCCTGAGAGAGCGGCAGACGGAGAGGAGGAGGATGACAATTACATGCCCCCTCCGAAGACGAGGCAAGCCTCGGCGATGATGAATTCGCCGTACCAGAGGATCCCGTCGAACAAGAGCGCTTCAAGCGCTGGCTTATGGCCACGGCAAATAGCCTAAAGAAAAAGCAGCAACAGCTTCAAGCTGATCAAGATCTGCTAGCTCATGGATGGATTGAAGTCCTCGCGGCCAAGGAATATAAACTCAAGTGCCCCTCCAAGAATTACCCAAAGTGCAGGTTACTACCCCGACTAGAGGAAGAAGCGTATGATACGGCTGATCGGCCACCTCGTGGCCGCGATAGAGAGGCATTCCAGCCAAAAGCTCAGCCTCCACCCCGACGCCATTCAAACAAAAAGGCATGGGGAGATACGCCAGACCTGCGAGACATATTGGAGGACAAAACAAAGCATGCAAGATCGATCTACAGATCACGACGGCGCACCAATCTGTGAGACAATAAATGTCACGCAGGACACAGTAAAAGCAAATCCGGTCGGGCCGAACACAGCGGGCGAGACCCATTCGAGCTGCGTCGCGATATAGCCCAATACAGAGGCGTCGCACACCCCTTATGCTTCACAGACGAAGTAATGGAACATCAATTCCCAGAAGGTTTCAAACCTGTAAATATTGAATCATACGACGACACAACAGATCCCGCAGTATGGATCAAGGATTTCCTCCTCCACATCCACATGGCCCGTGGTGATGACTTACATGCCATCAAATACCTCCCACTAAAGCTCAAAGGACCAGCGCAGCATTGGCTTAATAGCTTGCCAGCGGACTCCATTAGCTGTTGGGAAGATCTGGAAGCCGCATTCCTTGACAACTTTCAAGGCACTTATGTGCGACCACCAGACGCCGATGACTTGAGCCACATAATTCGGCAGCCAGAAGAGTCGGCCAGGCAATTCTGGACTCGGTTCCTTACAAAGAAAAATTAGATCGTCGACTGTCCGGATGCAAAGGCCTTAGCAGCTTTGAAACACAACATCCGAGACGAGTGGCTAGCCTGGCACCTTGGTCAGGAAAAGCCGAAATCTATGGCAGCTCTCACGATGCTCATGACCCGCTTTTGTGTGGGAGAAGACAGCTGGCTGGCTCGCAGTAACAACATATCAAAGAACCATGATACCAAGGACGGCAATAGCAGGTCACGTCGCAACAAACATAAGCGCTGTATCAACAGCGAAAATACCGAGGATACGGCAGTCAATGCCGGATTCAAAGGCTCTAAACCCGGTCAGTGGAAAAAGCCATTCAAACAAAGCACGCCGGGTCCGTCCAGCTTGGATCGTATACTCGATCACTCGTGTCAAATACATGGAACCCCAGACAAGCCAGCCAATCACACCAACAGGGATTGTTGGGTGTTCAAGTAGGCCGGCAAGTTAATTGCCGAAAACAAGGACAAGGGGCCGCATAGCGATGACGAGGAGGAGCCCCGGCAGCCGCACACCAGAGGACAGAAGAGGATTCCCCCGCAAGTGCGGATGGTGAACATGATATATGCAACCCACATCCCCAAGAGGGAGCGGAAGCGTGCGCTCAGGGATGTATATGCGTTGGAGCCAGTCGCCCCAAAGTTCAACCCTTGGTCCTCCTGTCCGATCACCTTCGACCGCAGGGACCACCCCACTAGTATCCATCATGGCGGATTTGCCGCACTGGTCCTAGACCCAATCATTGACGGATTTCACCTCACTCGAGTCCTTGTGGATGGCGGCAGCAGCCTGAATCTGCTTTATCAGGACACAGTGCGCAAAATGGGTATAGACCCCTCAAGGGTCAAACCCACAAAAACGACCTTTAAAGGCGTCATTCCAGGTGTGGAGGCCCATTGCACAGGCTCAATTACACTGGAAGTGGTCTTCGGATCCCCGGATAACTTCTGAAGCGAAGAGTTAATCTTCGATATAGTCCCGTTCCGCAGTGGTTATCACGCGCTGCTCGGGCGAACCGCATTTGCTAGATTCAATGCGGTACCGCATTATGCCTACCTCAAGCTCAAGATGCCAGGACCTCGCGGAGTCAGTATAGTCAATGGAAACACGGAGCACTCTCTCCGAACAGAGGAGCACACCGCGGCCCTCGCAGCAGAAGCGCAAAGTAGCCTCTCAAGGCAATCAACCAGTTCGGCGCTTCAAGGCCCGGACACCTTCAAGCACGCTCGGAGCAATCGGCAAATAGACCTCCTGGCGCGATCTGAGCTCGCGTAGCAATACGGCGGCCACCCCAATCCCAGTCCAACAGCGAAACTCGTGCCGTGCGTACATAATTACGCATTAAAAATACCATGGGCACAGGTGGGGAGGGGGGCACAACTGCGGCACGCCCCAAGACGCGGCTTAAACCGCACTTGGGGCTTCCCGTTTGGTTATTTTTCTCTTCTTTTCAAGACCTTAATCTCTGGAAACACTGTCCGGCAGCACTATTGCCGAACACATGATGCAGCAACCAAGGAGGCAGACAGCTACGTCATACCATGGAATTCCCAGGTGGATTATGGTAACGAGCGAAATATTCGATTTAATATCATTCCTCAGCTTGCCCTTGGAAGGGACATAGTCCTACTCTTTGCTTATCCCACTATCTGTATCATTCTGCTTTAACGCAATTTTTTGAGTAAACAATGCATGACATTACGACTATTATTGCATTCTTGTCATATACATATCTATGTGTTCATTAATGACGCCTTACAAGCGTACACTTTGGTACGGCCAATACACCAGGGGCTTACGTACCCCACAATACGGTGTGAAAAGTCCGAACACTTTCACAAGTGCGGCACCCCAAACTTATAGCATTATATGCATCAGCTCCGAATCATGTCTTTGGTCAAATGTTGGGTTTGTCCGGCTCTTATGTTTTGGTACCTTACGTTCCGCTCTATCAGCTAAGGTAGCGCTAGGAGAACTACTGCGATTATGCCCCGATTCTGCTGGGTTCAGCACCTCAGTAGAGAAAGCTAAAACTGACTGTCATGATAAGGCAAGAGACTGGTCGCTCTTCGGCGAGGTTTTCAAGTCCCTAAAGACTTACGCTGCTTAGAGCAAGGGGCCAACCCTGTCTGGCTTAAAGGTGTGTATCGCGCCCCGAATTCGGCCTTCTGAATACCAGGGGCTTCGCCAAAATTTAAAATTATAGAATTCTATGGCTAAGTGAGAGTGATAGAGCATTATTAGTCTGGTTGCCTTGTTCGTTGTGCTGAGCACCTCCCTCGAAGGACCCAAACATGGGAACAAGAGTGCTCAGGTTTATCCCGAACACCCCAGCACTCGTGGCATGGGGGCAGAAGCCGAGGACTAGCCATCTCTCAGATTGGATAAACAACCAAACATAAGGTAATATTTTAAATTCAAACAAGCGTTGCATAGCGCATATGAAACAAGTTTTCATAAATACAGGATAAAATGAGCAAGTCTCACTCAAATATTACATCTTTTGAACACTCGTCCGCTATGAGACGGGCACCCGGCAGAACACCCTCGTAGTACATCTCGGGGTGGCGGTGCTCCTTGCCCTCCGGTGGCCCCTCCTTGATCAACTCCATGGCGTCTAGCTTGACCCACTGCAATTTCACACGGGCGAAAGCCCGACGTGCACCTTCAATGCAGACAGATCGCTTGACGACCTCCAGCCGCGGGCAGGCATCCACAAGCCGCCTCACCAGGCCGAAGAAGCTGTCCGGAAGGGCGTCGCCAGGCCACAGCCGGACTATAAAGCGCTTCATGGCCCGATCGGCCGCCTTATGTAGCTCGACCATCTGCTTCAGCTAGTCGCTCATTGGCACCGGGTGTTCGGCCTCAGCATACTGAGACCAGAATAGCTTCTCCATTGAGCTTCCATCCTCGGCCTGGTAAAATTGTGCGGCATCGGACAAGCTGCGAGGCAAATCTGCGAATGCTCCTGGAGAGCTCCGGATTCGGGTAAGTAATCGGTAATTTACTTTTACATGCTTTCTTTGCATATAGAAAGCCTTACCCGCCGCTATCTTCTTCATCGCATCGATCTCCTGGAGGGCCTTTTGGGCTTCGGCCTTGGCACTTTTTGCGCTCTCGAGGGCCGCGGCAAGCTCAGACTCCCGTGTCTTTGAGTCAAGCTCCAATGCCTCGTGCTTCGCCACGAGAGCCTGGAGATCTTGCTGCACCTCGCCCACCCGAGCCTCGTGCTTCTCTCGCTCGGTGTGCTCCTTGGCCGCTATATCCTCGACCTTGGTTAGCGCTTGCTTCAGGGTCGCCACCTCGGTCGTGGCCCCTGGCAAATATACGATGATCCTGTCATTTTGCAATCGCGTCTTCTTTTATATATACATATCTATAGACAGGGTATTACTTACCCTTGTTCTCCTCGAGATGCCTTTTGGCAAGGCCGAGCTCTTTCCTGGACCCCTTGAGGTCCTACTTCAGTACGGCGACCTCCGCAGTCAGTGCGGCGGACGCTAGTAGCGAAGCCTGCATATGCATATTGACATACTTATATTAGACTCCTGCGATATTATTTGATCCTCTGTTCGGCTCTTCTTTGTGAACACCGAACAAAGCATCAGGGGCTACTGTCTATGTGGTAATATTTCTACTACATTTTAAAGAACTTACCTCGAAGCCTATTAGAAGGCTGGCACAGGCTTCAGTCAACCCGCTCTTGGCGGACTGAACCTTCTGGACCACCGCACTCATAACAGTACGATGCTCCTTGTCGATGGAAGCGCTGCGAAGTGCTTCCAACAGATTGTCTGGGGCATCTGGATGGACAGAGGTCACTGGCACAGGCGTCTTGCCCCTCTTAGAAGGAGGCCGCCTGCCCGAGCCTGGAACCGCTGGAGGTTCCGACGCGGTGTTCGGCTGAGGGCCGAACTCGGAGTTCTCAGGGGCCCCGTCCCCTCGGCTCCCGGAGTCCGGAAGGTCGCCTTGAGGCACCTCCGGGATTGTCTCCTCTCGGTCCGGTGCCTCTTGAGACAGCACCTCGGCATCCTCGGCAGGATGAGGGGAGGTGGCGGTCGGGACTGGATCGCTGTCCATGTCCGACAAGCCCGGGGAGCCGTCCGATGATACATCTATACTGGCTCGTGGCGGCTTGCATAATTATGTTCGGCGTTAGGGAAAACAGTGCAACAAAGGAATTCTATGAGTTACTCTAGTATCCGAATACTTACGATCTCCCCGGGGGCTTGGCCCTGGGCAACCACTTGTCTTCGCCCTCGTCGGCGGCGGTGGAACTGTCCGGAAGGAGAGTCCTTCCCTTCTTGGACCCTTCGGCCTCCCCAGTTGGGGCGGCTTCCTTTTCTTGTCTCCCCCGCCTGGAGGGGGAGCATCTTCTTCTTCCTCCTCGTCTTTGGGGGAGGAGTGTGCCGCAGAGTTATTGGACGATGAGTCCGATAACACCTGGTGTCGGGAACTCTTTCGGGTTCCCTTGGCCTTCTTGGTCTTCTCCGACACCTTGTAAGGAGCCGGAGTCAGCATCTCCATCAGGAGAGAGCCCGCAGTATCTTCGGGCAAAGGGGTCGGGCAGTTAATCTGCCCCGACATCTCCACCCAGTCCTATCGAAGGCATGGAGATTAGACCCTGCACATAATTAAGCTAGGGAAAATAAATGTCCTACGGGACGTATTGAACTCAGCGAACGCGCTAGGCGCTTTGCGCTTAGTCCCCGGTCCTCGGCAAGAGAAGGAGGGACCTCGGCGCCCTTGAACAGCACCTTCTAGACGTCCTTGTGTGTCGTATCAAAGAGCTCGCTCAGAGTCTGGTGCCGGGCCGGGTCGAACTCCCACAAGGTAAAATCCCGTTGTTGACACGGGAGGATCCGGCGGATGAGCATAACTTGGACTATGTTGACAAGCTTGAGCTTCTTGCTCGCCATACTCCGGATACATTTCTGGAGTCCATCTAGCTATGTAGGGAAGTGAGCCGTGTAGGGAATCCGGATTGAAACTCGAGGGCTGCTGCCCATTTGGCATCGCGTGGCTCGGTGATGTAGAACCATGCCGATTGCCATCCCTTTATTGTCTCCATGAAGGAGCCTTCGAGCCATATAACATTGGGCATCTTGCCCACCATGGCTTCGCCGCATTCTGCTTGTTGGCCTCGTACCACCTTCGGCTTGATATTGAAGGTCTTTAACGACAGGCCAAAGTGGGGCCGGATGCGGAGGAAAGCCTCACACACGACGATGAACACCGAAATGTTGAGGATGAAGTTCGGAGCCAGATCATGAAAGTCCAGCCCGTAGTAAAACATGAGACCACAGATGGATGGATGGAGGGGAAACCCCAGTCCACGGGGGAAGTGGTGGAGGAAAACTACCCTCTCGTGAGGTTCCGGGGTAGGGACGATCTGCCCCGCAGCGGGCAGCCGATGCGCGATATTCGCGGCTAAGTATCCGGCTCGCGCAGCTTCTTGATGTCTCCCTCCGTTTCGGAGGAGACCATCCACCTGCCTCCCGCTCCGGACGTGGTTGGAGAAGGTTGAGGTGGGAAGTGCGGACTTGGGCGCTAGAGCTCGAGTGTGCGAAAACAGATGAGCAAAGGAGGAAGAAGGCATGGATAGAAAGGTGAATCCTTATCCCTTTATATGGGCGGACGAACCTAAGCGTCCCCACTTGCCTGGTAAAACTCACTTATCCCCCAAGGGCTGTAATTGATGGTGCGGTTGGGTTACCCACGCCCGTATTGATGAGAATCTCGTAATAAGGGGACACGATCTCGGCTTTGACAAAACATGTCGAAAAACTGCCTCGCGTTATGTGCGGGGCTGGTTAAAGGAAACCGTTCGAATAATCACTGGGCCATCACATAACGTCATACTGTCAAAACAAGTCAGCAAATTAGATTTGCAAAAATATTATTATCTCTACGGTGGTATGTGGAACTTATTTTTTAGGGTCGGACACTATCCTCGTATTCAAATTCTTCTGTGATGTATTCGGAGAAGGAACCCGCCTTGCAATTCCAAAGACAATACTGCGCACCGAACTCATCATCATTGAAGCCTGGTTCAGGGGTTACTGAGGGAGTCCTGGATTTGGGGGTCTCCAGACAGCCGGACTATCTCCATTGGCTGGACTGTTAGACTATGAAGATACAAGATTGAAGACTTCGTCTTGTGTCCAGATAGGACTCTACTTGGCATGGAAGGCAAGCTAGGCAATGTGGATATGGATATCTCCTCCTTTGTAACCAACCTTGTGTAACCCTAACCCTCTCCGGTGTCTATATAAACCGAAGGGTTTTAGTCCGTAGGACAACAACCACAACATACAATCATACCATAGGCTAGCTTCTAGGGTTTAGCCTCTCTGATCTCGTGGTAGATCTACTATTGTACTACCCATATCATCAATATTAATCAAGCAGGACGTAGGGTTTCACCTCCATCAAGAGGGCCCGAACCTGGGTAAAACATTATGTCCCCTGCCTCCTGTTACCATCCGGCCTAGACACACAGTTCGGGACCCCCTACTTGAGATCCGCCGGTTTTGACACCGACAAGGTGCTTGCTTGGGCGAGGGGGCAAGCGGCGCGGAGAGGGAGAGTCCCGGACGGACTCGGCCTCGTGGGCGGTGGCGCGCTCCCGTTCTCGTGGAAGGAGACGGCACGGGGAGGTGGGCCGGCTGACTTGGGCTTCGGCCCAGTCGGCGGAGGAAACTTTTTTTAAATAATTTTGTCGAAACTAAAAAAATCCTATAAAATAAAATAAAAAAATAAAAATTCCAAAACAAATTTTCACCATCTAAATAAAATATTTAGAATGAGATGAATATTTTCTTGGCCCTAAAATGCAACTTTGAAAAACGTGCAATTTTTCTAATTCAAATAAAATAGCAACAAACTCCGAATAAAATCAAATATTTGATTTTAATATTTTCCTCAATATTTCATTTATTTTGGAGAAGTCATATTATCTCCTCCCATATATTTTAATATGAAAATATTTTCGGAGAGAAAAATAATTAAAACAAAAAATCCTCGTTTCAATATTTGATAAAACTCAAATATGAAAACAGGGAAATCCCCAACTCTCTCAGAGGGTCCTTGAGTTGCTTAGGATTTCGAGGATCGCGAAATGAAATGCAATAAAATATGATATGCATGAATGATCTATGTATAACATTCCAAATTGAAAATTTGGGATGTTACAAGACACAAAGTGAAATAATACAAGCTTTATGTTGCAAGCTAGGGGCCTCGAGGGCTCGAATACACTAGAGTGAGCGGAAGCAACAATATCTAAATACAGACATAAGGTAACAAGTTTGCCTTAAGAAGGCTAGCACAAAAGGAACATGATCGAAATGGCAAGGCCTCCTGCCTGGGAGCCTCCTAACTACTCCTGGTCGTGGGCGGCCGTCATGTAGTAGTAGGCACCCTCGGGGTAGTAGTAGTTGTCAGTGGCATCATCTGGCTCCTGGGATCCATCATCTAGTCGCAACAATCTGGTATGGGGGTGATGACCCACAAGTATAGGGGATCAATTGTAGCTCTTCTCAATAAGTAAGAGTGTCAAACCCAACGAGGAGCAGAAGGAAATGACAAGTGGTTTTCAGCAAGGTAATGTCTGCAAGTGCTGAAATTGTAAGTAGCATAGTAGTTTGATAGCAAGATAATTTGTAACAAGCAAGTAACGATAGTAGTAACAAAAGTGCAGCAAGGTAGCCCAATCCCTTTGAGGCAAAGGACATGCCAAAACAGTCTCTTATGATAAGCAACGCGTTCTTGAGGGTACACAGGAATTTCATCTAGTCACTTTCATCATGTTGGCTTAATTCGTGTTCGGTACTTTGATAATTTGATATGTGGGTGGACCGGTGCTTAGGTGATGTTCTTATTTTAACAAACCTCCTACTTATGATTAACCCTCCTGCAAGCATCCGCAACTACGAGAAAAGAATTAAGAATAAATTCTAACCATAGCATTAAACTTTTGGATCCAATCGGTCCCTTACGGAATGGCGCATAAACTGGTGTTTAAGCTTCTGTCACTCTCGCAACCCATCATCTAATTGCTACTCCACAATGCATTCCCTTAGGCCCAAATATGGTGAAGTGTCATGTATTCGATGTTCACATGACACCACTAAGGGAATCACAACATACATACTATCAAAATATCAAACACATATCAAGTTCACATGATTACTTGCAACATGATTTCTCCCGTGACCTCAAGAACAAAAGTAACTACTCACAAACGATAATCATGCTCAAGATCAGAGGGGTATTAAATAGCATATTGGATCTGAACATATAATCTTCCACCAAATAAACCATATAGTAATCAACTACAAGATGCAATCAACACTACTAGTCACCCACAAGCACCAATCTATAGTTCCGGTAACAAGATTGAACACAAGAGATGAACTAGGGTTTGAGAGGAGATGGTGCTCTTGAAGATATTGATGGAGATTGCCCTCCCCAAGATGGGAGAGTTGTTGGTGATGATGATGACGATGATTTCCCCCTCTGGGAGGGAAGTTCCCTTGATAGAATCGCTCCACCGGAGGGCAAAAGTGCTCCTACCCAAGTTCCGCCTCGAGACGGCGGTGCTCCGTCTCGAAAGTCCTCTCCTTATTTTTCTAGGTCAAAATGACTTATATACTAGAAGACGGGCACCATAGGTGGGCCTGGGTGAGCACAACCCACCAGGGCGCTCCTGGGGTCCCTGGCGCGCCCAGGTGGGTTGTGCCCACCTGGTGGGCCCCCTCTGGTAGCTATTTGCTTCGACATTCCTCAAATAACCATAAAAAATCTCCGTTAAGTTTCAGCTTGTTTGGAGTTGTGCAGAATAGGTGGTCTGATGTAGCTTTTCTAGATCCAGATTTCCATCTGCCAAAATTCTCCCTCTTTGTGTATACCTTGCATATTATGCGAGAAAAGGCATTAGAATTACTCCAAAAAGCATTATTATGGATAAAAACATTATAAATAACAGTAAGAGAACATGATGCAAAATGGACGTATCAACTCCCCCAAGCTTAGACTTCGCTTGTCCTCAAGCGAAAACCGAAATCGAAAAACAAGTCCACATGCTTTGAGAGAGAGGTGTCGATAAAAACAAAATACGGACATAGAAGCATCATGTAGATTATTATAACGACAACAAAATTAAACATAAAACTTTTATCATAGACTTCTCATGAATAAGTAACAATTCATCACACTATTGAGGTATAAAGCAAAAACTCTATTAGAAACCAACAAACTATGTTCTCAGTCAACTTTGCAATTACAATTCATCATCTTTTCGGGAAGGGTCACATATCGGGGCCTTTAGGCAAGTCCACACACTCAACCATCATATAGTATTCTATGATTGCTAACACTCACCACGTACACATGGGCAAAACGTTTCAACCAGACACATAGAAAGATAGGGGATTGTAGTTTCGCCTCCCAACGTATTCACCTTAAGGGTGATGTCAACAATAATAACTCATGCTATCTATATTCAAATGGACATATGTGCCTAGATCTTTCCTCACCACATGATGCTTGCCAATGGAGAAAAATAAAAAGGATAGAAGGAAAACCTTGACTCTTTGCATCAAAGTAAATACATAAATGTAAAAGATGGGCCCTTCGTAGAGGGAAGCAAAGGTTGCCATGCACTTATTTGTTTGTATGCTCAAAAGAACGTCACATTACATTGCCCCTTGTGATAGCGACCCTTATTATGCAGTCTGTCGCTTTTATTCTTCACCATCACAAGTTCGTGCAACGCTCAATTTTCTCTTACACTAAATGATCTCACACTTTTAGAAGCAATTTTTATTGCCTTTTTGCACTGATGAAAACTTACTTGAGGGATCTTGCTCAATCCCTAGGTTGGTATGGTGGACACTTGAAAATAAGATTTGGGTTTAATGGTTTTTGGATGCACAAGTAGTATCTCTACTTAGTGCGGAATTTTTGGCTAGCAAAGATAGGGGGCAAGCACCACATGTTAAAGGATCCATGACAATATGATTTCTGTGTGAATATAAACGAACGTAAACCATTAAGTTGTCTTCCTTGTCCAACGTCAACAATTTTGGCATATAATATTTAGGTGAGGGCTCACAATCACAAAACATTTCTAGGATAGTATATTTATATGTGAATCTTCTCTTCCCTTATTAAATTTGTCATGAGTTGCATCATTGACTAATGCTATGTTTGTCAATCACTAATAAAATTTTCTACTTATACTTTTCCTTATGTGGTGTCATCACCTACCATAAGATTAGTATATGATCTTTTTGATTTATTTCCTTTCTTTTATTTATTTCCTTTCTCTTTATCTTTTCCTTATTTCTTTTATTTTATTTTCAACAAGAAAGTAAAGAAAGCAAAAATTCAAACTAAAGTTTATTATATAACTTGCACATGATTACAAGGATAGATCACTAAGCAAACTCTCAAAGAAGAAAGGATCAAACTAACCTTTTATTCATCTAAAGAAAAAGATTGAACTAAAATAAGTAAAGGCAAGAAGATAGTGGGATGATACTATACCGGGGCACCTCCCCCAAGCTTGGCGGAAGCCAAGGGGAGTGCCCATACCTGATACTCAATTCTCTTTTGGCGGTGAAGATGGTGGTGGTAGTGAAGCCATATTTTCTAATATAATCATGAGTAGATCCTTCAAGCCCTGAATCTCTCGAAGGGCTTGATGAATTAATTCTCCGTTTTTCTTCACTTCTTCCATTATGTGTTTATTTTCTGGGCCCCAAGGGTTTACTCTTGTACTGTTTTCTCTTGGCCGAGATATGTCCCAATTGGACGGTATGTGCCTATGAGGAGTATTCTCGAAGCCATAGTTATGAATCAAATTGCGAAAATTGTTACAATATAACTTGTGTGAAGGCCTTCTTGGTGGGGTTTCTTCTTGCACTTCGAGACTCTCTTGATTATTTGACAGTGCCATAGCTTGATGAGGATTCAGAAGAGTGGATATACTAGCCAATGTCCCTCTCTCGAAGGCCGGAGAGTGAACTCCAAAAGGATTTTCCTCCTCTTCCTCCATAGCAACTTCTTTAGCTTCCTCTCTCCTTGAAACCTCGATAAATACCACTATGTCTTCTTCTCCATTGTTGGATGGTGAGGAAGACATGATGCCTGGCTCGACAGATCTTGCCAAAAATAGCAAGAAAGAGAACAGAGGATTTCTCCGCGATACGGTGATCAACAGGTTCGGGAAGTATATAAAGATTTTTTATCTTGGGAAACAAGCAAGTTGTAGAAAAACGGAGTCCGGAAGGTGTCCTAGGTGGGCACAAGACACCAGGGCGCGGGCGCGCCAGGCAAGCCTGGTGTGCCCTGATGTCTTGTGCCCACCAAGGTATGCTTCCTGGAAGTTTCTTTATTTCCTAATTTTCTAAATATTCCAAAATAGACAAAAATGTTTTTGTGGATTTTTCGGAGTCCGTTTACTTACTATTTCACGTACCTCCTTATTTTCACGATTCTGGAGTGTTCTAGAAGGACTCTTTTATGTGTTCTTCTGGTGTCAAAGTTTGGATAATATTACTTTCAACATTAATGGGCGTACCTGAGATATAATGCTTTATTCGTTGCCCATTGACAACCTTCAGGTTAGTACCTTCAGAATTATTTATTTTGATGGCTCCAGACCGATAAACCTCCTCGATGACATAGGGGCATTCCCATTTTGAGAGGAGTTTTCCTGCAAAGAATCTGAAACGAGAGTTGTACAAAAGAACATATTCTCCGATGTTAAACTCACGCTTTTGGATTCTTTTGTCATGCCATCTTTTAACTTTTTCTTTGAATAATTTTGCATTTTCATAAGCTTGGGTTCTCCATTCATCTAAAGAGCTAATATAAAATAATCTCTTTTCACTAGCAAGTTTGAAATCATAATTGAGCTCTTTGATGGCCCAATATGCTTTATTCTCTAACTCAAGAGGCAAATGACAAGCTTTTCCATAAACCATTTTATATGGAGACATAGCCATAGGATTTTTATATGCTGTTCTATAAGCCCAAAGTGCATCATCTGATTTCTTAGACCAATTCTTCCTGGACCTATTGACAGTCTTTTGCAAAATTAAGTTTATTTCTCTATTGCTGAGTTCAACTTGACCAGCAGACAGGGGATGATACGGTGATGCAATTCTATGGTTAACATCATACTTGGCAAGCATTTTACGGAAAGCACCATGAATAAAGTGTGAAACACCATCAGTAATTAAATATCTAGGGACTCCAAACCTTGGGAAAGTAACTTCCTTAAGCATTTTAATAGAGGTGTTGTGATCAACACTACTGGTTGGAATAGCTTCTACCCATTTAGTAGCATAATCAACAACAACCAAAATATGTGTATACCCATTAGAGGAAGGAAAAGGTCACATGTAATCAAATCCACAAACATCAAATGGTTCAACAGCAAGTGAATAATTCATAGGCATTTCTTGACGCTTACCGATATTACCTATTCTTTGACATTCATCACAAGATAAGACGAACTTACGGGCATCCTTGAAGAGAGTAGGCAAATAATATCCAGATTGCAATACCTTGTGAGTAGTTCTATCTCTAGCATGATGCCCTCCATAAGCTTCGGAGTGACATTTTCATAGGATTTGTCCCTGTTCATGCTCAGGTACACAACGTCTAATAATACCATCCACTCCTTCTTTATAAAGATGTGGGTCATCCCAAAAGTAATGTCTTAAATCATAGAAGAATTTTTTATTTTGTTGGTATGTAAAGCTAGGTGGTAAATATTTAGCAACAATGTAATTAGCATAATCAACATACCAAGGAGTACTATGAGCAACATTTATTGCAGCTAACTGCTCATGAGGAAAACTATCATCAATAGTTAGTGGGTCATCAGGTACATTTTCAAGCCTAGATAAATTATCAACTACGAGGTTCTCAGCTCCTTTTCTATCAATGATATGTAAATCAAATTCTTGTAACAAGACAAGCCATCGAATAAGTCTAGGTTTAGCGTCTTTCTTTTCCATAAGATATTTAATAGCAACATGGTCTGTGTGAACAGTTACTTTGGAATCAACAATATAAGGTCTAAATTTATCACAAGCAAACACAAATTCTAAGAATTCTTTTTTAGTAGTAGCATAATTTCTTTGAGCATTGTCTAGAGTTTTACTAGCATAATGAATAACGAGCATAATTGGTTTGCTGCCAAAAATTGGCATGCCAATGTTTGGCATTGTGCCAAATATTGGCAACTACTTGATTGGCTACGAGTTGTTTTGCCTCTCTCACATAAAGTTGCCAATAGTTGGCAAGTCTCGGTATTGCCAATAGTTGGCAGTGCCAACATTTGGCAAGCCAAATATTGGTAGCAAACCAATTATGCTCAACATTCGGTTTCTTATCAACTCTTTGTCCTAGAACAGCACCAACAACATAATTACTAGCATCACACATAATTTCAAAAGGCAAGTTCCAATCAGGTGGTTGAACAATAGGTGCAGAAATTAAGGATTTCTTGAGTGTTTCAAAGGCTTCTAAACTATCATCATAAAACACAAAAGGAATATCCTTTTGCAAAAGATTCATAAGAGGCCTAGAAATTTTAGAAAAGTCTTTGATAAATCTCCCATAGAAACCAGCATGACCTAAGAAACTACGAATACCTTTTATATCTTTACGACATGGCATTTTCTCAATTGCATCAACCTTAGTTTTGTCCACTTCAATACCTCTTTCAGAAATTTTATGACCCAAGACAATGCCTTTATTAACCATAAAGTGGCACTTCTCCCAATTCAAGACAAGATTTGTTTGTTCACATCTCTACAAAACTCGATCAAGATTTCTTAAACAATCATCAAAGGACTTCCCATAAACAGAGAAGTCATCCATGAAAACCTCAACAATTTTTCCACAAAAGTCAGAGAATATAGCAGTCATACATCTCTGAAAGGTTGCAGGTGCATTACATAAACCGAAAGGCATATGTCTATAAGCATAGGTTCCAAAGGGACAAGTAAAAGTGGTCATTTCTTGATCAGGTTGAGAAATATGTATTTGTGAAAAACCAGAATATCCATCAAGGAAGCAAAAGTGTGTGTGATTAGACAATCTTTCAAGCATTTGATCAATAAAAGGCAGAGGGTAATGATCTTTTCTAGTTGTGTTGTTTAATTTTCTAAAATCAATTACCATTCTATAAATTGTAACAATTCTTTGTGGAATAAGTTCATTCTTATCATTAGGAACAACAGTTATACCTCCTTTCTTAGTGACACAATGAACATGACTTACCCATCTACTATCAGCTATGGGATAGATTATACCTGTCTCCAGAAGTTTTAATATTTCCGTTCTTACCACTTCTTTCATCTTCGGGTTTAACCGATGTTGGTGATCAACAACGGGTTTAGCACCAGGTTCCATATAAATTTTGTGCTAACATAGAGTGGGACTAATTCCCTTTAAATCATCAAGAGTATATCCAATAGCAGCTTGGTGCTTCCTTAGAACTTTCAATAATCTTTCTTCTTCATGTTCTGAAAGGTTAGCACTAATAATAACAAGATATATCTTCTTTTAATCAAGATAAGCATATTTCAAAGTGTCAGGCAATTGTTTTAATTCAAACACAGGATCACCTTTAGGTGGAGGAGGACCTCCTAGAGTTTCAATAGGCAAATTGTGTTTAAGTAGAGGACGTTGTTCAAAGAAAATCTTATCTATTTCATTTATTTCATGCATATGAAAATAATTTTCATGGTCTAGCAAATATTGTTTTAAAGGATCAGTAGGTGGTACAACAATAGAAGCAAGACCAATTATTTCATCCTTACTAGGCAATTCTTTTTCATGAAGCTTTCTACTAAACTTGGAAAAATTAAACTCATGAGACTCATCACCAAAGCTAGCACTGACGGTTTGTTTCTCACAATCCATCTTAGCATAAACATTGTTGAAGAAAGGTCTACCAAATATAATGGGACAAAACTCATCTTGTGGGGAACCAAGAACAAGAAAATCAGTAGGGTATTTTATTTTCCCACACAAATCTTCAACATCTCTAACAATCCCAATTGGTGATATAGTGTCTCTATTAGCAAGTTTAATAGTAACATCTATGTCTTCTATCTCTGCCGGTGCTATGTGATTCATAATTTCTTGATATAAGGTGTAAGGACTAGCACTCACACTAGCACCTATGTCACATAAACCATGATAACAGTGATCTCCTATTTTAACTGAGATGACAATCATGCCAACAACAGGTCTATGTTTATCCTTTTTATCAGGTTTGTCAATTCTAGCAGCTTCTTCACAAAAGTAAATAACATGCCCATGCATATCTTCTTCCAAGAGATCTTTAACCATAGCAATACTGAGTTCTACTTTAATTTGTTCATCGGGTTTAGGTGTTCTAATATAGCTCTTGTTGACCAGAGTTGAAACATTAGCGTGTTCCTTTATCCTAACAGGGAAGGGTGGTTTCTCCATATAAGCAGAAGGAACAACTGGATCAAAATTGTAAAGTATAGTTTCTTCTTTAACTGGTACTGGTTCATTGATTTCTTCTTTAATAGGTGGGTGATATTTAAACCACTTCTCCTTAGGGAGATCAACATGAGTAGAAAATGATTCACAAGAAGAGGCTACTATCTCAGAGTCAAGTCCATATTTAGTGCTAAACTTTTGAAAAACATCGGTATCCATAAAAGATTTAACACAATCATACTTAAGTTTAATACCTGAGTCTTTAACTTTGTCGAGTTCTCAATCTTCAGAGTTGCGTTTAATTCTTTCCAAAAGATCCCACCGGAATTCAATAGTCTTCTTCATAAAAGAACCAGCATAGTAAGTATCAAGTATGGTTTGATCATTACGAGAAAGCCGAGCATAAAAGTTCTGGATAATAATTTCTCTTGAGAGCTCATGATTGGGGCATGAATATAACATTGACTTAAGCCTCCCCCAAGCTAGAGTGATACTTTCTCCTTCACAAGGCAAAAAATTATATATATATATATATATATATATATATATATATATATATATAATTCCGATCACGATGAACTAGATGCATAGGATATTTTTTTTGATGGAACTCCAATTTCAAATGATTCCAATTCCAAGACCCAATAGCATCGCATAGCGTATACCATGCCAATGGTTTTCCCTTCAAAGATAAAGGGAAAACCTTCTTCATAACTTGATCTCCGGGTAAACCTGCAAGCTTGAACAATCCACAAATTTGTTCTACATATATTTATTGCATATCAGGATGTTCGGTTCCATCTCCTGCATAAGGATTAGCTAGCAGTTGTTCTATCATACCCGAAGGAATTTCATATTCAATATTTTTAGTAGGTGCAGTAGGTTGAGGTGTAGCTAATTGTGGTTCCGGTCGAGGTGAAGATACCCCGAACAAACCCCTCAAAGGATTGTTTTCCATAGTAACAAGGGACAATAAATTTCAGCACACTATATAAATGTTTCCTTACCAAATTCCCCTTACCAAAGGTGCTTCACTCCCCGGAAACGGTGCCAGAAAATAGCCTTGATGCCCCACAAGTATAGGGATCAATTGTAGCTCTTTTCGATAAGTAAGAGTGTCAAACCCAACAAGGAGCAGAAGGAAATGACAAGTGGTTTTCAGGAAGGTAATGTCTGCAAGTGCTGAAATTGTAAGTAGCAGAGTAGTTTGATAGTAAGATAATTTGTAACGAGCAAGTAACAACAGTAGAAACAAATGTGCAGCAAGGTAGCCCAATCCTTCTGAGGCAAAGTACAAGCCAAAATGATCTCTTATGATAAGCAAAGCGTACTTGAGGGTGCACGGGAATTTCATCTAGTCACTTTCATCATGTTGCCTTAATTCGTGTTCGGTACTTTGATAATTTGACATGTGGGTGGACCGGTGCTTATGTGATGTTCTTACTTGAATAAACCTCCTACTTATGATTAACCCTCCCGCAAGCATCCGCAACTGCGAGAAAAGTATTAAGAATAAATTCTAACCATAGCATTGAACTTTTGTATCCAATCAGTCCCTTATGGAATAGCGCATAAACTAGGGTTTAAGCTTCTGTCACTCTCGCAACCCATCATCTAATTGTTACTCCACAATGCATTCCCTTAGGCCCAAATATGGTGAAGTGTCATGTAGTCGACGTTCACATGACACCACTAAGGGAATCAAAATATCGAACACATATCAAGTTCACATGATTACTTGCAACATGATTTCTCCCGTGACCTCAAGAACAAAAGTAACTACTCACAAATGATAATCATGCTCAAGATCAGGGGGGTATTAAATAGCATATTGGATCTGAACATATAATCTTCCACCAAATAAACGATATAGTAATCAACTACAAGATGCAATCAACACTACTAGTCACCCACAAGAACCAATCTAGTTCCGGTAACAAAACTGAACACAAGAGATGAACAAGGGTTTGAGAGGAGATGGTGCCGTTGAAGATGTTGATGGAATTGCCCTCCCCAAGATGGGAGAGTTATTGGTGATGATGATGACGATGATTTCCCCCTCCGGGAGGGAAGTTCCCCCGGCGTAATCGCTTCGCCGGAGGGCAGAAGGCTCCTGCCCAAGTTCCGCCTCGAGACGGCGGCGCTCCGTCCCGAAAGTCCTCTCCTTATTTTTTTCTAGGTCAAAATGACTTATATACCAGAAGATGAGCATCGGAGGTGGGCCTGGGTGAGCATAACCCACTAGGGCGCGCCTGGGCTCCCTAGCGCGCCCAAGTGGGTTGTGCCCACCTGGTGGGCCCCCTCTGGTACTTATTTGCTCCAATATTCCTCAAATAATCCATAAAAAATCTCTGTGAAGTTTCAGCGTGTTTGGAGTTGAGCAGAATAGGTGGCCTAACGTAGCTTTTCCAGGTCTAGATTTCCAGCTGCCGGAATTCTCCCCCTTTGTGTATACTTTGCATATTATGAGAGAAAAGGCATTAGAATTACTCCAAAAAGCATTATTATGGATAAAAACATTATAAATAACAGTAAGAAAACATGATGCAAAATGGACGTATCAGGGGGAAAAAGAGGTAGCAAAGCAACCGTGAGTACTCACCCAAAGTACTCGCAAGACTTACATTAGATCTAGACTAAGTATGCATCTGAATCAAAGGAACGTGTTGTATCTGTGGACTGAACTGCAGAATGCCAAAAGTGAAGGGGAAGGCTTAGCCTATCGAAGACTAGCATCTTCAAGCATCTTGCAGCATCAGAAGAGATAAGAGTAGCATATTATATTATTAGCAAGTATGTTGTAACATCGCCTAGAGATCACTTCCTCGACCCCCTATGAGAAAAAATCCTGGAGCCATCATTTCCATTACATGCCTCAACATCAAGTTCTAGTTGTATCGACTGGGATACAACTCCGAGCGTCCGTTACCGTGGACAAGGCTATTCAAATAAATAGAATACTTCCCTACAAGGGTGCACAAACTTAACCAACATGCTTGATCAACTCCGGCCGGACACACCATCAGGTCATGTCTGCCCTCGGCTGATCAACACATCGTAGTCCTACCTAGGCTCAACAGAGAGGCCAGCACGCTGGTCTACGTCCTAAGCGCGCAGGGGTCTTGGGCCCATCGCCCTTTGCACTCATGCACGTTAAGTGGGCGGCCGGTGAGCAGACCTAGCTATCCTCTTAGAAAGGCAGGTGCTTACGCAGTCCAACCCAGCGCGCACCGCTCCATTGCTGGCGTCCGAAGAGCTTTCGGCTGATACATATGATGCAGAGTGCCCATACTTATTCCCGCGTGGTGGTCAATGCCAAATGGCCAGAGGCCTACTCGGATCAAATATCCAAATCGTTAGTGACTTGGTAGCGCGGGTAACGATCAATGATCCATGATATGTGGTCCCGTCTCCCCGTCTGACAGACTTATGGCAAGGGCTAAGAATGCCCAGCTGCGCCGCATGGAAAACTTGCGGGTATCCTCCAGATCAACCCGACTTCACATCACTCAAGGGTACCCCTCGGGGCCGAACCGATGTCATCATGGTTCTGTGGTAAGTCGAAGTAACCGTGTGTCTGAAACAGCAAGGGGGAAACCTGAGGAATCACCCTCGACTGATTCCCACTCGATGTAACCATCATAGTGGACTTGGAGGAATCACCCTCGTTGGTCCACACTTGAGGGGTTGCACGACAGTGTCGTTATAGGAAGTGGTGAAGGAGGAATCACCCTTGATGACCACGACCGAATAGCTACACTACAGGGTTAACATCAGAAGTGCTGACGAGGTATCACCCTCGACACTTGATAATAACTCTGTAGAGTCGTACAACTTGGGGGGGGGGGTGACGTGCGATGTTGGTCCTGGACGTCGATCACGTTGATCGAGTCATCGAACATAAAGCGGGCCAGCTAGGACAAGGTGGGGGTTACTAATGGATCTCTAACCAACCTATACTAAACAATTTAGAATTAGCAGGTTAGGTATGAAAGCAGGTAACAAAAACAAACTATGCATCAGAGTAGGATCATACAAAAAACAGTAGCAGTTCTAATGCAAGCATAAGAGAGAAGGGAATGGGCGATATCGGAATGATCAATGGGGGGTTTGCTTGCCTGGAAGCTCTTATGAAAAGGAAGAAGTGTCGTCGGTGAGTAGTCTATCATAGGGGCATCATTGGGCTCGGGGTCTACCGGAGAGAAGAGGGCGAATAAACAGTAAATACAATGCAAACATATGCATCACTAAGCATGACATGAGAATATGCAGAGCTAGGGTTGACGTAACATAGTACTACACGTTGTAGACGGAGGGAAAAAACATCCAAGGATGAATTCCCGCGTTAGGCGGATTCCGGACACGTGAAAGAGAGGGGACGGTTCCATGTTCAGCATCCTAGGGGCATGTGAGAGATGAACGGACCGCGTATTCGGATTTGTTGGATTTTTCTGAGCAACTTTCATGTACAAAATTTTTTCATCCAAGTTTTAATAAAATTCTAGAAATATCTTTAATTCGAAAAGAATTATCGTGTCAGCATGACGTCACCCTGACATAAGCAGTCAACCAACCAGTTTGACTGGTGAAGTTGACGCTTGGGACCCACCTGTCAAGGATAGTGGGGGGTTAACAGTGTCAAGAACTAATCTAAATTAGCCAACTAACCTACTTGGCCCACCTGTCATGGGGTAATTATGTTAAACAAATTAAATTAATTATTTAAAAATGTGGTTTGGTAAATTAAAGGGTGGGACCCATTTGACCATGGCACTGGGCGGCCCATTCAGCATGTTGACCAAGTCAACATGGTCAATAGGGCTCAGGGGACCCACCTGCAGTGACCCAGGGTGGGCCCCAGGGCTAGCCATGTCAGCAGCGTCACCGGAGTTGGCCCCGGCAACCTCAAACGCGGTGGCCGAACCACGACAAGGGGCGGAAAACCGTAGTAGAGCATCATTTTGTGCGATTTTTGTTGC
This sequence comes from Triticum aestivum, assembly GCF_018294505.1. Lineage (NCBI taxonomy): Eukaryota > Viridiplantae > Streptophyta > Magnoliopsida > Poales > Poaceae > Triticum > Triticum aestivum. The sequence goes on from NC_057800.1 coordinate 261,926,192, forward strand.
GTTCGAATGGGTACTCCTCCGCGCATCGATCTGCGGCATCGGAACGGGCAGAGGTGGCCGACAGAGGCGTCGACGACGAGCAATAGCAGCGGCTGCTTCGTGCAAGCACGGGATCAGGGCCGCGGGGTGCTAGTTGGCTGGCTAAGGAGCTCACTGGCCTCCTGGAAGGGCCAGGAGCACGTGGGGATCGCCGGTGCAGTCAAAGAAGCACTGGGTGTGCGAGCCCGACGGCCATAGCGAACGCTGGATCTCGGCTACACTACGAGCTAGCTACGGTGGAGGCGGAGACGCACGAGGAGAGGGAGAAGGGGCCGGAGCTCGCCTTGGGGGCACACGGTGGCCCGGTGGGTGACTAGGAGCAGCACTAGCGCGGATTCGAGGCGGCGGCGTTCGTCAGAGCCGAGGGCGAAGGCGAGGTCGTGGCGGTGTTGCAGGGTCGTCCCGGTCCGCATGGCTCGGTGGGGAGGATGGGGAGGTTGATGCAGAGCCTGAGGGCAAGTCGGCGAGGCGAAGGCTGGCCGGTGGCCGCGGTGGAGTGCGGTGAGCGACGACGGAGAGGTGCGGCCAAGGCAGATTTGTAGGGGAGAGAGCACAGGCAAGAGAGAGAGAGAGAACAAGGAGGGAAGGTGAGTGGGAGAGGGGATCAAGGAGGAGGGGAGGCGCGGGGGTCTTATCCGTCGTCGTCACCGGCGAGGTGGATCGGTGGCGACCGTAGGCACGGTCAGAGGAACGGGGAGGGGGAAGGGGCGACCCAGCGGGGAAGGTGGGCCGACTTGCTGGGATGGGCCCAGGGGCACGCGGGCTTTCTCTCTCTCTCCTCTGCTTTTCCTTTTCTTTCAAAATTTTCTGTTTTCCAAAACTTTTCAAAACCAAAACAATTTTATAAATTATAAAACTTACATCTAAAATATCATCATGTTTTAAGCTACTGCCACAATTAGTTTAGCATTAAAATAAAACATGTTATCATTTTTATAATTTTAAATAGCATTTGAAATATTGTTTTAACCACTGCTTTAATTGGTTTATGCCATTTAGACATTTTGCAAAAATGTTGGTTCACCACCAATATCAAAGAGGATTATTGGCCACATGATGCACATTTTAGATTTCATGTTTGAGCAAATCGAACTTCACTCATAATTTTGAAATTGAATTCAACTGGAATTTGAAATGAGATATTGATCAAAGTGACTAAGCACTATTTTAGCAAATGATTAGTTTGATCTCCCGGATTACTATAGCATATTTACACAAGGATATCATCGAGATAAACCACGATGAACTTGTCGAGGTATTCCATGAATATATAGTTCATCATACGAGATAATGTAGCTGGAGCATTGGTGAAACCGAATGATATGACGGTGTACTCATATGAACCATATCGAGTAACGGAGGCAGTCTTGGGAATATCCTCTTCACAAACACGGATATGGTGGTAACCCAACCTCAAGTAGAGTTTAAAGAATATCGATGAACCGGCCAGTTGATCATACAGATCATTGATCCGATCAAGGCGATATTTGTTCTGAATTGTAGCTTGGTTGATAGGACGGTAGTCTTGTACCAAACGGTTCATTTCGTCCTTCTTCTTGACGAAGACAGAAGGTGCTCCCCAAGCAAAGGAACTTGGATGAATGAAACCCATGCGAAGAGATTTGTCGATTTCCTCCTTATGTTCAAGGAGCTCATGACGCGACATCTTGTAGGGTCGTTTGGCGATAGGAACGATGCTTGGTTTCAAGTCGATGACGAATTCGATAGCCCGAGTAGGAGGTATCCCTGGGAGTTCTTTTGGAAAGACATCTTGGAAGTCGCGAACGACTGGATTTGATGAGTACATGACTACCTTGGATACAACCAAAAATATTGCATACATGTATATTTGTGAGGTGATTTCTAATGCAAACTATGCAATAATTTATTTATGTCATCCAGGACAAAAATACCTCAGAGACTTTTGTGCCATGTCTAATTGCAGGTGTATGAGACATTTGTACAATCCACATATGAAGATAAGGGAAAAAGAGAAGTTTAGGTGTTGTTCGAAAAGTCCTCTCACATCACTTTTGGGCCAAGAGAAGATAGAGTTCAAGTCTCTCATGTTCTGGATTCAGATTCGGGCTGCACATACATACCTGACTCAAAATGCCAACAACTTTTTCTTACGGACTCCTAATTGGTGATTTTTTTTGTTTGAAAGTAGATTTCATGCTCTTTCCAAGACAGTTGGATTCACCTTCAAATTCATCTGGAACGTTGAGTTATGGACGAAACAATCTGACGTTGCAGCAGAATCTGAGTCAAACTACAAGCCCAAAGGTGTTGCATCACCTCCACTTGGGCCCATGAGCCTTGTACGACCTAGGGTTAGTTTTAGGCTTCCTTGGGACGTCCTCCCACTTCCTTCTTTTTTCTACTAATCATGACAGGGTCCAAACATAGTCACCATGATTTTTCTGAACTTAAGAGAGTATGAGCTATCACTAGAGCATTTACTGGTTTTGCTTCTGTTTGGTGGAGTGTACATTGTAAGAAAAACATTGATAACCAACCCACAACTTGGAAAGTTTTGAAAGCTGTAATGAGACAACAATTTTTCCTCCTTACTATCATCATGAATTGCTTCGCAAATTGGAACAATTAAAACAAGGCAGTAACACTGTTCATACTTACTACCAAGAGTTCAAATCTTATATGAATCATCATGACATAGAAGAATCTGAGGATGATACAATGAATAGATTTTTTGGTGGTTTGAACCGTGATATCCGTGCAAGATTTCAGTATATTCCTTGTTGCATTACTAGTATGTATGTTTGTGCTTGTACCTTTGAGAGACATATACAGGAGGATGCATTGGGTGACTATAACAACTACTATTCCGGTTCATGCTCACCACCGCCGGTTGGTTCCTCCACCGTTGCACCTGCTATAGCAGCCCCACCTTGGATTGTGAGTGCAACATCATCTCAAGAGTATGGTACATTGTGAACGTCCGTACCTACATCAGCTACGTCTTTGCGACAAGGTAACAATAAAGGTATTAATGATATAAGTTCACATGAGAATGATGCATGCCTAGTTAACTTGAATGCAGCATGTGTTGAGTTACCTGTTGATTTGAGCACACCACCTATTTTAGAGAATCTTGTTACTGTCATGAATGCGTCATGAGATCAAACAACTGAAATACCAACAATTTTGAGTGCACCCATTGAGTTAACTGTTGATGCAAAAGAACCAATCTTTAATCATTTTGATAAGACCTCTAATCTTGGTGATGATTCTATGTCCAATGACTTACTGCATGTTTACATATTTAAGCATGTTGTAGCATGTAAATTTGATGTAAGTAAGGTTTATTCACCAATGTTGGGATGGTTTAATGATGAACATTGTCAATCTTTTGAAATGAATAAGAGCTTCACTTATATGTGCAAACTGAGTTGCAATATTTTCAAGCCTTCTACTTCTTGTGATATTTTTTTGGCTTTAGTTTTTATGAACTATGAAAGTTACTCTTGTATACATGTGTCATATGTGCAAAAATCAAGGGAAGTAAAAATGGATGACATATACATATACAACATGTACACCTTGTCTCTTTTGTTAGCCACATTTTAGATTAAGCAACGCCGAGGACGGCTTTGTTTTCAAGAAGGAGAGGATGATGAGGACATGACTACCTTGGATACAACCAACAATATTACATACATGTATATTTGTGAGATCATTTCTAATGCAAATTATGCAATGATTTATTTATGTCATTCAGGACAAAAATACTTCAGAGACTTTTGTGCCATCTCTAATTGCAGGTGTATGGGGCTTTTGTACAATCCACATATGAAGATAAGGGAAAAAGAGAAGTTTGGGTGCTGTTCAAAAAGTCCTCTCACGTCACTTTTGGGCCAAGAGAAGATAGAGTTCAAGTCTCTCACGTTCTGGATTCAGATTCGGACTGCACATACATACCTGACTCAAAACGCCAACAACTTTTTCATACGGAATCCGAATTGGGTGATTATTTTTTGTTTGAAAGTAGATTTCGTGCTCTTTCTAAGACATTTGGATTCACCTTCAAATTCATCTGGAGCGTTGAGTTATGGATGAAACAATCTGACGTTGCAGCAGAATCCGAGTCAAACTACAAGCCCAAAGGTGTTGCATCACCTCCACTTGGGCCCATGAGCCTTGTAAGACCTAGGGTTAGTTTGAGGCTGCCTTGGGACGTCCTCCCACCTCCTTGGCCGCCACCCCTTGCTCCTATATAAGTAGATCCATCTAGTAGCTTTTTCCTTGGGATTTGTTTAGTTAAAAGTTAGCCATTGCAACTTCATGTACTTCGTTTGTGTCCAACGACCAGACCAAGACCGCTTTCGGATTCCCACCTTCATCAATACTTCATACATATTCGCAATATATAGATTGCTTTTATCATATTCTTCCTTGTTCTTGATTGCTTGCAGGAATAGACCTTCATGGTCAGGTTGATCATGCTCCGGCGTGGTCAATAACCTCTCGGAGTTGGTTTAGCGTTTGCTAACGCACAACGTCGTGCACATTCGTAGTCGGATCATCAAAGTCATCTGCAGCAAATTGATTTATCATCTCATCGAAAGATCGGGACCCTCGCCTCTATCAGGAATCTTTTCAATCCCCTCAAGAGGTGTTGCGTTCAATGCATTCAAGACATAAAAGCCGTGCTTCAGCATTTTGAACAATCTGAGCATGGTAGCTTACTATCTCATTGGAAGGATGTAGCAGATGAACGACTTTGGTGGCGCAAAAGATAGAGGCAATATGTGCTTTCAACCATTCCATTCCCAGAATGAGGCCAATACTAGAAGACTCTCGAATAATGGGAGAAACATGGAATTCTAGCCCTTCAATTTCAACGGGGACGTCGCAACCAATCATGGTGGTCCAACACTGGCCCGCAGGGGTGCATACCACTATCGAAGTGTTCATGGGTTCGTTGTAGCGACCGACCCGAACTCGGTCAAGTCTATGTGTATTAGTACCATCTCAAGATCATGCTGGCGCACATAGTACATTGATGAAAAATTCAAAGTTCAATCACACCTGATTTATTACACGATTCTCATATAGAGTCTTTATTACAGTAGAGTAAATTCGGCCGAATGCCAACTCATGAGAAAAACTAAATGTCGCGAAAGCGTAGACCATAAGCGAGTCCATCCGACTCCATAGGGCAATCACTGAGCGTAGATCGTAGCCTTAGTCCTGGTCAGAAAACTCCTCTGCAACATGAGACATTGCAGCCGTGTAGGTCAACATTTTGAATATGCTGGCAAGTCATAGAGAGACAGACAATATTAAAAATGCTAACACTATACGCAATTTGGCTGTGGGGCTCTAAGTGTAAGTTTTTGCGAAAAATCCAATTTTTTCCCTACAACAAAAGGACTTGCTTGCAATTACTGCAAAATGTTGGTTTTTATTGAGATGGTTCCGCCAACCAGTGTCTCATACCCAAAAATCATTAATAACCCATAAATTAATTAATTATGTTTGGTGTTGAGACTTCCGAAATACTCCAATTCCAGAGGCTCAGTTGTCTATAACTGGGGACACGACAAATCGATTAGGTTTCCACTCTGCGGAGTCTTGTGCACTTTACCCGCAAGAATTGTTCCCTCCTTTATGTCCTCGCATTGCCTGGTGTTTGAAGACGGGACGAACGAAACAGGGTCTTTCATAGGGATCCTCTAGGCCACTGTCGGTGCCCATCCATATCCTACCGTTCTTCTACATAAGCTGGCACCGTCCGTCCAAAGTCACGCCTAGGGTCGACCCAGCCAGAGCCCATAATGGCTTGCGGCTGTACAGGTAAGCTTCCAGTCAAGGGGTATCCATTCATCTCTTCGTGGCTGGGTGAAGCTTTCCGCAAGATGTCATGGCGCTTCTCCATGCATCCCGGCCATCCACTGGTTGCTCTAGGGTGCCCATCAAATCCTTCGTCTAGCCAGTAGTAAGTTTGAAGTCCATCTTGAGCTTGAAGTCATGGGGTTTTCATCATCTTGACTCTCACATCTCCCATATGTATCACTCAACCAACCACGTCCACGAGCATAGCAAAATAAACTACATCGTCCTGGGCAATGGTAACATAGGGATTTTGGGTGAACCTACCACATGATACTACTCAAGACTTGATTCAATTTTATCCTACTGCATGCATGGTGGGGAGGAAATACTACTAATGCACTAAAAATAGGTAAATACTTTCATGATCAAGACTTGCTTGGCTAACAGGCTTCGAACACTAGTGACTCGTGATAGCAAGCTTCGCACTCTGGGAATTCTGTTAGAAGCAAACAATAAACACATAAGCATACAAATATACCAACATAGTAACATAACAGCAAGCTATCATACTTCACACATAGACAATCAACCAAAACCAAAGAAAACGAATTGAACTCAAAATAGGCTTCCTTTACTCCAAGGCAACAACTAGCAAGAAAATGAAATAGAACATTTTATTTTCTGTAAATAAAATTTCACCTTCTAAAACTTCAGAAACCAATCTGAAATGGAAATAAATTTTAAAATAATTAAAACAACAGAAACCTGCAACAAGGTGAAATAAACTAAAACAGGGTTGGTTTCGTGTAAAACTAATTTTAATAAAATCTAAATACCAAAATTAATCCTACTGCTAGGCAAGGTCAAAACAAAGCAGTGGCAAAAAGAATCCTAGCTCATTTTATAGCAGAAATACTGATCTGACTAAAACTCATGCAAAACAATTTTAAAAAACTAAAACATGGCCGAAACTATTTTTTACCGAATCTTTAGGAAATTTGCAGACTAGAGCAAAAAGAATCATAATAAAATATTAAATAACCTAAGAGAAACATATTTTACAAGATTGGAACTTTCCTGTTTTTAAAACAGAACGAAAATAAAGCTAAAAATAAAATACACATGCGCTACTGGGCCGAAGGTGGGCGGTCTATAAATAAACAACGCTCGGGCGTTAAGTAACTAAACATGCGCGTTTAATAAAAGAAAACCTACCAGTTTGATCTAACCTAACTAAACCGAGAATAAACCGAACTAACCCGTAAATAAACCGATCTACAGCAATAAACCTAACCTTTCGCTAAGATCTAATATACGTTGTAGATTGAATATCTAACAATGGAGAGGGGGCGGTCTCACAGTGGTTCAACGATGGCGGGACGACGGCGAGGCGGCTCCGGTGATCGGGGAGGTGCGTCTCGGCGAGGGCGACTCGGTGGTGGTGTTGGTGGAGCTCGGGAGTGACTGGAGATGACAAGGGCGAGGCGGTGCTGTGGCCTGGTGAGCTGCAGCTCCGGTGGTCGGCAGATGAGCTCGGGGTGACGTCTCCGGTGCCATCTAGGGGAGGGAGAGATGTCAAACGAGATCAACACGAGGAGGTGGAGACAATGATTGAAAACGGAGGCGCGGAGATGGCTCACTGGTGTTGGAGCCTGATGGCGGCGGCAGCGATGAGATGCGTTTGTCGTGGGTGTGGACTGTAGTTGGTTTTGGCGTTGCGGTTTAAGGGGGGTCGAAGGAGGAAAGCGAGGGGGTTTTATAGGGCAGCTTTCTTGAGGAGGGGGTCGAGTCGGGCTACGTTTTTGAGAGGGGCCTGGACGTCGAGGGCATCGGGCGCGAGTGAGATGCGCGGGCAAGCCTTGAGGGAGGAGGCAGACGGGGTGGGGTCGGCAGGTCAGTGGGTGAGGGGGTCGGGCGCTCGGTCGGGTGGCCAAGATTGAGGGGAATCAGGTGCAGGCGCATTGGGGCAGGCCGACTCGGCTCGCTGGTGGGCCGATTGGGCTGCCGCTGGCCTGGCCAGGCGCTGAGGGGTTTCCCTACTTTTTTGAAATAAGACAGAGAAGAAATAAAATATAAATAGAAAATAAAAATACTTTTATATAGGGAATATATATATCAAAATTTTCAGAAAAACATAACTTATAAGATGAACTATTTTTCGGAGGCAAAATAAAAACTTTATAAAAACATTTTTTTGAAAATTCCAAATAAAACTCAAATTTGAATTCAAAACTTCTGGCATTAATTTCTTCTGACATTTTGGAGTGTCATGTTAGCTCCTCTCATACTTTTGCTCAAGTATTTGTCAGGGATATTTGAAATGAATTTTCTAATGCCAAGTTGACTCCAAATTCAAATACAACTCAAATGCCTCTGAAATTTCCAAAGGTCACTCAATTCAAACAAAATGCATAGATAATAATTTTAAAACATTCCAAATTAAAAATTTGGGATGTTACAAACCTACCCACCTTATGATGAATCTCGCAACCGAGATTCAGGTTGGCTAGAAAATAGGTATGGGTGGTCTCGATGGAGATCTTCTTCTCATTCCCAGGTGGCTTCCTCCTCGGAATGGTGGCTCCACCTAACCTTGCAGAACTTGATGATCTTACTGTGGGTAACTCTGTTCGCAGTCTCAAGAATTTTTATGGGTTTCTCCTCATAAGTCAGATCACTATCAAGCTGTATGGCCTCTAGGGGCACTGTCTCTCTCAAAGGAATATCGGCCATCTTAGCATGGCATTTCTTCAGTTGGGAAACGTGAAAGACATATTTAACTCCTGACAATCCTTCCAGCAATTCCAGCCTGTAGGCAACTTCTCCTCTGTGTTCGAGGATTTTGTAAGGGCCTATGAACCGGGGTGCTAACTTTCCTTTTAACACCATACCTCTTGATTCCTCGAAGCGGAGACACACGGAGATATGCTCGGTCTCCCACTTCGTACGTTATCTCCTTGTGTTTACTGTCGGCATAACTCTTCTGTCTCGACTGGGCTATCTTAAGTCTGTCTCGAATCAACTTGACCTTCTCTTCAGAGTCTCTAATAAGATCGGGACCAAAAAGTTTTCGGTCTCCAACACCATCCCACAACAATGGTGTTCTGCACCTCCTTCCGTATAGAGCTTTGAAAGGGGCCATCTTCAGACTGGTCTTATAGCTATTGTTGTACGAAAACTATGCGTATGGTAGATTGTCATCCTAGCTAGACCCATAGTCTAGCGCACAAGCTCTCAACATGTCCTCCAGAATCTGATTAACTCTCTCGGTCTGTCCATCTGTCTGCAGATGAAAAGTTGTACTGAACTCCAGCCTCGTACCCAAAGTTTCATGCAACTGATTCCAAAACTTTGAGGTAAATTGCGTTCCTCTATCTGACACGATACTCCTCAGAACTCCATGCATACACACGATCCTGGTCATGTATATCTTGGCTAACTTAGCGCTGGTATATGTGGTCTTCACATGAATGAAATGAGCTACCTTGGTCAAGCGATCAACCACTACCTAGATGGAGCCATAACCTGAACGAGTCCTGCTTAATCATGTGATAAAATCCATTCCAAGCTTCTCCCATTTCCACTCGGGTATCGGCAAAGGTTGAAGTAACCTTGCTGGCTTCTGATGTTCCACCTTTACTCACTGACAAACATCACACATTGCTACATACTCGGCAATATCCTTCTTCATACCTGTCCACCAGAAACGTTCCTTCAAGTCCAGATATGAGCACTCCTTCCTCTGGACCTACTGGTGAATCGAGTACGGTGAATCATGGGCCTCCTGAAGAATTAACTTCCTGACCTCTAGGTCATTGGGCACATAGATACGATCCTCAAACCATAAAGTTCCGTGCTCATCCTCACAAAAACCTCTAGCCTTTCCATTACTCATTATTTCCTTTATCTCTGCAATTTCCTTGTCCGTCTTATGGTCTTCTCGGATTCTTTTGGTCAAAGTGGATTGAATATCGAAGGTGGCGACAAATCCTCTTGGTACTATCTCCAGTCGGAGCTCTCTAAGGCCGTCGGCTATTTCCTGAGTAATCCTCCAGCTATGAGGGTGTTCACATAGCTTTTATGGCTCAAGGCATCTGCTACAACATTTTCCTTCCCTGAGTGATAATGCAATCTCATGTCATAGTCCTTGATCAACTCAAGCCATCTCCTCTGACCGAGGTTCAACTCCTTCTACGTGAAAATATACTTTAAGCTATTATGATCCATGTAAACATCACAACTGTTTCCGACAAGGAAATGTCTCCAGGTCTTGAGTGTGTGCACTATGGCTGCTAACTCCAAATCATGTCTGGCATAATTCATCTCATGAGGTTGTAGCTATCTGAAGGTATAAGCTACAACTTTTTCTGCTAAGGTCTCGAGTTGTACTTCTCCTGGCTATACTTTCGCTTGCGTCTATCAATCTACTGTTTCTTGACTTCCAGGATGATGGCCTTGTCTACCAGCTCCTGGTAGTTATTGAAGGTAGCTGATGTCTACTATGCAACTTTATTCTTGTAGACACGTGTTGGGCCTCCAAGCGCAGAGTTTTGTAGGACAGTAGCAATTTCCCCTCAAGTGGATGACCTAAGGTTTATCAATCCGTGAGAGGTGTAGGATGAATATGGTCTCTCTCAAACGACCCTGCAACCAAATACAAGGAATCTTTTGTGACCCGAACACACCCAATACAAATGGCAAATTGTATAGGTGCACTAGTTCGACGAAGAGATGGTGATAGAAGTGTAATATGGATGGAAGAAATATATTTTGATAATATGAAGAAATAAAAACAGCAAGGTAGCAAATAGTAAACAGGCACAAAAAGGTATTTGCAATGCTTAAAAACAAGGCCTACGGTCCATACTTTCACTAGTGCAATCTCTCAACAATGCTAACATAGTTGGATCATATGATTATCCCTCAAAGTGCAACAAAGAATCACTCCGTAGTTCCTATTAGCGGAGAACAAAAGGTAGGAATTGTTTGTAGGGTGTGAAGCCACCTCAAAGCTATTCTTTCCGATCGATCTATTCAAGAGTTCATACTAGAGTAACACCAAAGCATATTCATATTCATAATACTCAAGCCACACAAAGAACTATAAAGAGACCTCAAAGTTTCCATCGGAGAAAAATGTGCATCAACCCCTATGCATAGATTACCCCAATATCACCGCGGGAATCCGCGAGTTGAATGCCATAACATATATCAAGTGAATCAATAAGATACCCCAATTGTCACCTCAAGTGTTCATACTACAAGACATATATCATGTGTTCTCATCTCTGAATATTCAATCCGACATGACAAAACTTCAAAGCGTAATGATTCAATTCATCACAACAAGAGTATAGAGGGGAGAAACATCATATGATCCTACTATATTAACAAAGCCCATGATATAGATCACGAGAGAGAAAGAGAGAGATAAAACACATAGCTACTGGTACAAACCCTCATCCCCGAGGGTGGACTACTCCCTCCTCATCGTGGTAGACGCCGGGATGATGAAGATGGCCACCGGAGATGATTCCCCCCTCCGGCAGGGTGCCGGAACGGGTCTAGATTGGTTTTCGGTGGCTACGGAGCCCTGCGGCGACGGAACTTCTGATCTAGGTTAATCCGGAAGGGTTTCAGAACATTTGGGAATTTATAGTGCAAAGAAGGGGTACGGGAGGCCACCGAGGTCGGCACAACCCACCTGGGCACGCTAGGGGGCCCTGGCGCGCCCTGGTGGGTCGTGCCCCCTCGGGGCACCCCCTAGGTGCCGCTCTGGCCCATTGGGTTCCTTCTGGTCCAAAAAAATCTTTGTAAAGTTTCACAGTATTTGGACTCAGTTTGATATTGATTTCATGCGATGTAAAAAACAAGCAAAAAAAAGCAACTGCCACTGGCACTGGGTCAATAGGTTAGTCCCAAAAAAATGATATAAAGTTGTTATAAAATGATTGTAAAACACCCAATAATGATAAAATAACAACATGAATACTTCATAAATTATAGATACGTTGGAGACGTATCAGCATCCCCAAGCTTAATTCCTACTCGTCCTCGAGTAGGTAAATGATAAAAGAAATAATTTATGAAGTGTGAATGCGAGTAAAGTGCATATGTTTGATCAATGATAATTTCAATCACTTTTCCTATCATCATAACATCAATTCTTTCTTATGAAACTTCTCATGTTATATTGTTATCAATTCACACGTTAAGGTTCAAACAATGAATTCTCTTGAAACTCAACAACCTATGTTCTTAGTCACCAAGCAATTGAAATTCAACTTATTCAACAGAGTTTAAGTAAGATCTCCACATACGCAACCATCATATGGTCTTCTATGATTGCTAACACTCACCTTGTGTACACATGAGAAAAATGTTTCAGCCGGACACATAGAAAGATAAGGGCTTATAATTTCGCCTCCCAACGTATTCACCTCAAGGGTGATGTCAACAATAATTTCACCGGAAGTTAAGCATGCTCAGGCTGGAATAGTAAGAGGATGGGTGACCGTTCGGGAAGTTAGATGATTTGGAATGATGAGGGGTGATTGGAGATTAAAGGTTAAATTGAGCAGTGATGAGGGGTGATTAGAGATTAGAGGTTAAAATAATTCAGAAATTTGAAATTCAAATAAAAACTCAAAAAAAATTAAAAAAATCATAAAATATCCTTTAGTATCGGTTGGTGTTACCAACCGGGACTAAAGGTGGACCTCCAGGCAACGGCCACGTGGAGGGCCTTTAGTCCCGGTTCCAGTTAGAACCGGGACTAAAGGGGGAGGTGTAACGCCTCGAGACCGATGTGCCAGGTGTCGTCCAGTTATTCGCTGTTGTTGCCTTGTCATTGCTTGCGTGTCATGCATTGCATATCATGTCATCATGTGTTTTTCATTTGCAAGCATGTTCGTCTCATGCATCCGAGCATTTTCTCTGTTGTCCGTTTTGCAATCCGGCGCTCCGTTCTCCTCCGGTGGTCCTTTCTAATTTCCTTTCGTGTGTGGTGATTAAACATTTCCGGATTGGAATGAGATTTGTCAAGCGGCCTTGGTTTACTACCGGTAGACCGCCTGTCAAGTTTCGTACCATTTGGACTTCGTTTGATGCGCCAACGGTTAACCGAGGGACCAAAAAGGCCTCATGTGTGTTGCAGCCCAACACCCTTCCAAAGTGGCCCAAAACCCACCTAAACCTGTTCCATCATCTCGGTCGTTCGATCACGATCGCGTGGCCAAAAACCGCACCTCATTTGGAATCTCCTAGCTCCCTCTACCTATAAATATGTGTCTCCCTCCGAAATTCTCGCGCAGATGAAACCCTAACCCCGCTCCTCGCGCCGACGGACAAACTTCCCACCACCGGCCAGACATGTCCGCCGCCCTCAGCCACCTCACTTCGACCAATCGGAGTGCGCCACCTCACCGCCGCCAGCGCCCTCACCCACTCAGCACGCGACACGTCACCGCGCCCCGCCTCCTCTCTCTCCTCGCGCCGTCGCGGCCCTGCGGGCCCGAGGCCGGCCCGCCCGGCCCGAGCTGCCCGTGGCCAGCGCCGCTCCTCCCGCGCGGTCGACCGAGGCGCCTGCGTCGCGCCACCTTTCCGCCGGCGTCCTTCGCCGACGTCCGCGCTGGCCCGCCTCCCCTCGCCGGTGTTGCAGCCTCGCTGGCGACTTGCCGCTACTCCGCAGCCAGGCGCCATAGCCTCGACCACCGCGCTGCCCGCGCCACCTCGCCGTTCCCCCTCGCCAGCGACGACCAACTCCGGTGAATCCCCGAGTCCGGCAAGTTCTCCTCCGGCCACCTCGGACTCCGGCGGCCCCATCTCCATTTCCGGCGAGAGGCAAGCTGCTACAGTGCCCCGGATCTCAGATCTGGAAACTCCCCCTCGGTTGACATTTCCCCTCCAAACCCTAATCATTTGCTCATGTTCATCACATTGTACCTTTGCATCCGTAGCTCTGATTCATGCATATAGCATATCAAAATGTTCGTCTCAGAGAGTACATCATTTCATCTCATTGCATCATTTTCATTTGAGTTCATCTTGATGCCCGAAATGCTGTTGGAAGAGTGCTACTTGAGATAATTGTCAGATCTGCTGCTCCATATAGCTATTTGTCATTTTTGCCATGATTAATGTGTGCATGATATGCCCCTGAGCTCTACATATGTTTTGTTAAGGGTTTTGTCATCTTTCCAGAGGTGCAACCCATGTATTTTTGTGATGTGTGTGGTGACTTGCACAAGCTTGCCAAGTGAGGCACTTGGTATTTCTGATTTCAGGGACTTAGCATTTTCACTAAGTCCTTGAGTTGTTTATCTCATATGGCCATATGTTCATGTTGTTTCCTAGTGATCCGTGCCTCTTTTGAGGATGATCAGTAAGGATGTTTTGTTAATATTGTAGTGCTCTATCCATCCATGTCTTTGTTTGCAATTATGGAGCACCCTAGCTTGACTCAATCGAGCTGTACTTTTGCTACTTCGTGAATCTGGGCAGATTGTCTACATGTTAGCGATTTTGCCAAGGATGTTGTAGTTGATCCGTGCATGCTATGCTATTGTTCTTGCCATGTCTAGCTTTTATTTTGTGTATTCTTGATGGGTGTATGCTTGGATTGCCATGACATGCTCTGTAGTGAGTGCATCGAGCTTGTAAACATGCCTACTTGATATCTGTTTCAGCATGTCCCAGTTTTCACTAAGTCTGAGAACTGATTATGTTTTTGCCAGGTTCACATGCTTTCAATTGTATTTTCTGATCCCTTTTGGCTCAAGGTCACTAAGGGACTTTTGTTAAGCTCTTTGAGTAGCTCCACGCCATGTTTTACTTTGCCATGTTCAGATCCTGTAGCATATAGTTTTTTGGCTCCGAAGAGTGCTATCTGATCTGAAATTCCAGGCTTGTGTTAATTTTACTAAGTCCGAAATCTGTTTACCGTTTGCATTTTTGCCATGCTTGTTTGAACCTGTTAGTGGATGAATTGGCCATAGCTCAGTGTTCATCTTTTGTTAAGCATCATGAGTGGATCCCTTCCATGTATTTTTATGCCATGTTTGGGTGCTATAGCATGTTCATCTTGTTGCATTTAGATGGCTACTTGCTGTAAATCGCAGAACATGGTCATATTTGAATTGCTTGCCATTTCCAAACCATAACTCCATTTCTGGTGATCTTTATATCGTTCTTCTTCTTTGCTTGTTCTTCTTCCTTGCGGGATCTCAGGCAAGATGATCATACCCTCGAAATCACTTCTATCTTTGCTTGCTTAGTTGCTCGCTCTTTTGCTATGCCTATGCTGCGATACCTACCACTTGCTTATCATGCCTCCCATATTGTTGAACCAAGCCTCTAACCCATCTTGTCCTAGCAAACCGTTGATTGGCTATGTTACCGCTTTGCTCAGCCCCTCTTATAGCGTTGTTAGTTGCAGGTGAAGATTGAAGTTTGTTCCTTTTTGGAACATGGAGATGTTGTTCCTTGTTGGATCATGTTTACTTGTTGGGATATCACATTATATCTTATTTAATTAACGCATCTATATACTTGGTAAAGGGTGGAAGGCTCGGCCTTATGCCTGGTGTTTTGTTCCACTGTTGCCGCCCTAGTTTCCGTCATATCGGTGTTATGTTCCCGGATTTTGCGTCCCTTACGTGGTTGGGTAATAATGGGAACCCCTTGATGGTTCGCCTTGATTAAAGCTTTTCCAGCAATGCCCAACATTGGTTTTACCATTCGCCGCCTAGCCTTTTCTTTTCCCTTGGGGGTCGCGCGCCCAAGGGTCATCATTATTTTAACCCCCCCGGGCCAGTGCTCCTCTGAGTGTTGGTCTGACCGAGTAGACTGCGGGGCCACCTCGGGGCAACTTGAGGGTTGGTTTTACTCGTAGGATGTCTCATCTGAGTGTGCCCTGAGAATGAGATATGTGCAGCTCCTATCGGGATTTGCCGGCACATTCGGGCGGTGTTGCTGGACTTGTTTTAACCTGTCGAAGTGTCTTGAAGAACCGAGATACCGAGTCTGATAGGAACGTCTCTGGAGGAGGTCTATTCCTTCGTTGACCGTGAGAGCTTGTCATGGGCTAAGTTGGGACTCCCCTGCAGGGATTTGAACTTTCGAAAGCCGTGCCCGCGGTTATGGGCAGATGGGAATTTGTTAATGTCTGGTTGTAGATAACTTGAACCTTAACTTAATTAAAATGAATCAATCGCGTGTGTAACCGTGATGGTCTCTTTCCGGCGGAGTCCGGGAAGTGAACACGGTGTTGGAGTTATGCTTGACGTAGGTTGTTTTAGGATCACTTCTTGATCATACTTTTATCGACCGTGCTTTGCTTTCTCTTCTCGCTCTCATTTTCGTATGTTAGCCACCATATATGGCAAAAAGAATTACTTTTGATATGGAGATCATTGGAACTCTTCTTACCAGCCTAAGGAAATTTCCAAACGTTCGTTTGAAGGAGATCGAAGGAATGATATACTCGGACTAGGATGGATGATGTGGACTACCTTGTTGAAGACGACATAATGGATGATTTGCTTATCATTGGAGATGGATGGGACCCATGGTAAGTCCACTTTTGAAGATGATACTGTACAACAACTACTGAGGTGCAAGCTGGGAACAAAATGCAAATGCTGGGAATGATTCTGGTAACTGGGGAAGAACTCAACAGTCGAGAGTGTTTCCAACATTTCAATGGTTATAGAATCATCGAAGAAACTGTGAGCACAAGGATCCCTAAGGAACAACTTCAAGAATAAGTCATGCGAAATCCTCATGGGAGGTGACCAAATGGCTTAATCAAGATACTACAACAATAGTGCTTCCAGCTAGGTGTGTCCACTTCACTGGAACCTATATCATAGTTCTCGGAAGAAGGTCCAACCATCCTATCTGCCCGAGATTCAAATCTGGTTGGTAACAGGATAATTCAGACAATGTGTCTAGAAAAGAAAGTTTGCAACACAAACCGACGAGATGATGTTGCGAGATTCTCGGGATATGAACTATGATAGCAAGCTCCAAAACATGAGTTGGTTCTACTGCATACATGTGAGCATGTTGTCCAAGACAAGAATGACCACATAGTAGTCTTATAATAAAACACTATCGAGTTCTGGTTAGGAACCATCATCAAGGATTTCGAAGTCTTTACGCAAGTCCATGGATTAGATCCCAAGCATAGACTTCTTTTCCTTGAACAAGTCAATCAGTGGCTTGGTGTGCTAGGGAATACAAATGTAGTAGAGGTAATTAATCTACCAAACTATAGAATACATTCGCACATGCATAACTGACTTGGGATGGTACTAGAGGAAACAAAAACAATCTTTCTCGAACTCACGGCGGCAACTTGCACCAAATGCACATGAATTCGAGGAAGTCACTTCTTCCATCCAAGCATAAGCTTCATGAACGGAACACGAAGTCATTGCTTACAAAGTTTTCAACACTAGGTTGATGTTCAACATGAATCACGGGGAAGACAAAATGCTGCTGATGGGATCAATAGCAATTCATCGGAATTTTCCATATCACTGGAATTCCACCATTATGTGAACAATGTGATGGTATTGGTCAGACCAAAGGATGTAATGGTTTATGCTCGAGGAACAACCACGAGTAAGACAACATTACGAATATCGTTGGTTTTGAGTTGATTTGATGATAGCCCACACTCAAATCAGAGGATTGTAAGACAATAGCGTCGACAATTGATCACGTGGATCAATCGATGAAGATATCATCTTTCTTCAACACACACAGACACACACACAAAAAGATATCCTTTTAGAATGAACTAAGTAAGGCAAAGCTTTATCTTCCAACTCTCCAAGTTGTTGTTTAGCTTAACCAACTAGCTCAGGGATATCCAACATAGATTCTTGGAGGATGGCTGGTTTAGCGAAAAACCAACATGATCCCAAACTCAACGTAGTGGTCAGGGAACAACCTGGTAATACTTTCAAGAAGATATTCGGAAAATCACGAACCACCGATATGTTATTAAGCTCAGGAGCAATCTTGCTTTCAAAACAAGATGATATGATCAAAAGAGCGAGAGATTGACACAATCCTAACTCATTGATCGGAGGGTGCACTAGGAAATATGGATTAGGTAGCACGATCATTCTTAGGATGATGACTCAATAACCAACATGCTAAGAATGAGAATATTGTGCATTAACTACCAAGCAAAACAGTTGCTAGGAGTATTGATTTCACACACCATGATTCCCTTGTCGGTATTCCGGTTGCGACAACACGAAAATGAGGAAATGAATATTGATGGCGAGAAGTATCACTACATCAAGAATTCATAAGAGAAGGTGCAATTCTCATGACATTCCTGATATAAAGTGGGTAATACTTCAGGGTAGAACAGAATCAAAAGCTGGATTGGCATTTTGATCTGCGATACACAACTATTTTGACCCAACCTCGGATATGGATGAGGTACTAGAGTTTGTTTCTCCTAGTCATTCTGAAATAGAGTGGCTTGACGGACCACAAGAATAATAAGCATCGATAACACGGATGCAGAATTACTCCTGACTATCAATTGATAGACGATGGTCGGAATACAAATGAAGAGGGACAACTCAAGGGGACATATATCTTTATGAGTTGTGGATGCATAGATTAATATGTCGAACCAAGTTCAATGGGTTTCTTCCAGATAACCCATGCAGAGAGGTAGAATTGGCAGAGTCACAATATAGAATCGAGAATTCATCGAGGGCACTCTTGTTGTGATCTTTTGGTTCAACGAGGAACTTCTACCAAGGATGGTTCATGGTATCTGCCAAGGATGGTTCATGGTATTTGGAAGAATGATATACCACGGACCACGAAGACTATCACAAGGTCACTAATATCCTAAAGGAACGAGCAACACTATCTACACGAATTAAGTAGAGTGAATCTTGGGTTCAAGAACCCAGAAATAGAATGCCTACTAACTAAATGGCATCACGGGATGCTTTCGAGAATAATGTCCAGAATCATCACACTGGGAATACAAAGCATTGCTAGATTACTAGGTAACTCCCTAAGACACCTAGGGTCATAATAATAGCTCCAACATATATGTCAAGGCAATAGAGTGCCTCAACTCACCGATTAGTGTGGTTGAACAGGCCCAAAGGGACATCAGGAACGGAAAGAAGGGATTTGCACATGCATTAGACTATTTAGAAACCTGGGATGACTCGGACAGCATAACGGCTGTAAATGCTCAAAATGATTTGAGACATCCTATAAAATGGTGGCATAACCACTTAACATCACAATATCAAAGTTCTGAGATCAACTGTCAACACACAGAAGTAGTAGGAACTGAACTCGGGCTTGAAACCAACAATCATATAAGTCTACAGATTAGTAACACGTGATCCTGATAGAAGATGAGAAAGCCTAGTTCTTAATCCCCGCAGAAAAGAAGAGGGTGACTCAGATCAGAAGGCATAGGGTATAAGAAGTAAAAGAGCCTTACGTTCCCTTCCACAATCAATTCCCTTATACAACTAAAGCATTTCTAGACTCAACTTCGACCAGTTTGGCTTGGTAATCCTGCAGGTAGTCAGGCTCTGATACCAAAGCTGTCAGGACCCCGATTCTAAGTCACACCGATCTAGCCTGTAACACCTCATATCACTTTGCGGCCTCACGCATGGTATTCCATGGGTGTCGCCTTACCATGCCCCGGGACCGTTTGCGCCTTTTGGCTCACGTATATGATAGTGTCGCTAGCATCCATATGACAGAGAACCCGGGCCGACATGACTAGTCGTGAACCCAAAGTGGCACTAACTTACGGGGACAGGCATACATGAATCAACATTGAGCATGTCGGTCAGCAGCGTGCGAATCTGGGCTGTAGCACTGGCCTAACAGGACTCCTGTGAACCCGAGCTATAGCCGGCTAGGCAGGACTTCGGATGTCACCGCGTGACATTTCCCCGAGGGGACAGACATAGGAACGAAGTGAATCACATGCCGGCCAGGCAAGTGTTCTGGAGAAGTAGTGCTGGGCTAGCAGGACTCCGGTGAACCGGGCTGTAGCGGACTACTATGGCTCATGGAAGCACAAGACTACATTTCCCCATAAGAGAGGCTACCAAGGATAAACAACTAGGTTGTCGGATCCCACACATACCAAGCATTTCAATCATACACACAATATGCTCGATATGTGTAAATACAACATGGCATCACAACATAACTCTATGACTCAAGTATTTATTCATTAGGCTCTGAGGAGCCAAGCATTACAAACATGGGTCTCATGACCCCAACATAGAGAGCATACAAGCAACAAGCACATGCGGAAGCTCAACTTGTCTGAGTACAGACAACTACAAATGTAGAAGGCTAAGAAGCCTGACTATCTACAAGACCTTGCCGAGGGAACAAGATCGTAGCTGAGGTAACAAGCTAAACGTCGAAGTTCACGCAGAACTACTAGCGAGACTTACATCTCTTTGCAAAAACATAAATTAAGCAAACCTGAGTACAAATGTACCCAACAAGACTTACATCAGAACTAACTATGTATGCTTTGGTATCAACAAAGGGGGTAGTGGAGTTTAACTCCAGCAAGCCAACTTTGACTCAGTGGCTAACGTGAACCACGACTGCAAGCAACTCTTTTGAGGTGGCGCACACGAGTCCACATATTCACCATATCAATACACCACTATGGATCTACTCCCGTCTCCCTACGAGAAGGCCATCCATAGCACTCACGCTTATCTTGCGCATTTTAGGGTATCCACTTTCACTTGTCTATGAACTGTATAGGCAACCAAGTAGTCCTTTACCACGGATGCGGCTATTCGTATAGATGATGTTAACCCTGCAGGGGTGTACTTCTTCACACACGCTCTCGCCACTTACCGTTGTTTACACGACATGTACTCGGCAACCTTCAAGCGGAAGCCCAATGAGGGTGTCGGCCACGGCCTACCTAAACACTCAAGTCTCTAGTCTAGGTTTATCGCCTATCCAGGTTCCATCCGCAGGGAGTCTGGCATGTTTCCACATACGGCCCCAAACGATGTGTACAGGGTTCCAAGACACCAAACGGGCGCCCTGCATACCCGGCCATGGTGTATCTACCGCATCATAGCCCACCCCTAGGGCCAACGCTACGCACGGCCGCCAACACATATCCTATAAACACCAGAAACTAGTTGCAACTCCTGGACAGAGAACTAGGGTTGTTAAGATGCCAAGAGGGCCAATTAAGGATCCCAATGCATGGTAGTAACTGATTGTTAAATCACACATACAGATCTCGGTGCTTAAGGACGGTTCTAATGAAACAACCGACCATGTACTCCTACATGGCCGCTCGTTGATACCTTTACCAAAACGTGTTCAACACACTTAGCTCACACACAGTAGGACATGTTCACAACTTTCCAATTCATCCCCGGTGAATCAAACCTGAGTCAACTCTAAGCAGTAGAAAGCATGACAAACAAGCATGAATAAGTAGGCACATCAGGGCTCAAACAACTCCTACTCATGCTAGTGGGTTTCATCTATCTACTATGGCAATGACAGGTCATGCAGAGGAAAAGGGGTTCAACTACCGCGGCATGTAACAGTTAAATCGTTGTTATGCTAATGCAGAAAAGAGAGCAGGAGCGAGAGAGTGGGATTGTATCGGAATGAACAAGGGGTTTTTGCTTGGCTGGCACTTCTAAAGATAATATAGCTCTTCATCGGTGTCATCGAACACATCGTCGGAACACGTCTATCGAGAGGGAACCACCGACAAACAAAGAAGAAACACAATCAATGCCATGCGACAATATGATGCATGAATGTGACATGGCAATATGCTGTTGATTGGCCTAATGCAACTAGCAACAAGTTAAATAGAGTTGGTTTGAACACTAGGTTCAAATTCAAAGTCCATATGTGCTTTCTTAAATGCCATTTAATTGAATTGTCCTAAACAGAGGACATAAGTTGCTCTAACATGCATGCAAATGCCATAAACAGATTCTTTTGATTTTTCTGATAATTTTTCATATATAAATTATTTCCATTGGAGTCATAGATTATTTTCTATGGATTTTTGATGTTTTGGGCATTTTCTGAATATAAATAAATCAAATTGATTTATTTAAAATCTAGAAAATCATTACTGCGTCATCACGGGGTTAGCATGATGTTAGCAAGTCAAAGGTGACAACGCAGGTCAAACTTGACGACTGGGACCCCCATGTAAGTGTCTCAGGGCTGGTTTGGGTGGATGACATGTGGGACCGGTCAACACTGACTTGACCAAGTCAAAGCTGACACGTGGGGTCCACACATATTAGTACTAATCTTAACAGAAAATTAGACTAACCTAATTAGGGTCAGGGCCCCACACATCAGTGGCTCTAGAGGGGTGATTAGTGGGCTCGTTAGCAACTAATGATGTCGCCGTGTCGGCCTCGCTGGAAACTGGTCGGCGGCAACCATTCCGCACGGCGGAGGCGTCGGGTTTTGCCATCCGGCGACCATTGGGCTCATGGTTTGGCCCTACGGGCTGCTATACGTGCACCACATCGAACGGAGCATGCGGTTGGGCGAGGGGAGGTCGAGAACTACGGCGGCGACCACTTGGGCGGCGGCCAGAGCTCGGGCAACGGTGGAGATGGTGCTACAGGGCACGGCAGGGCGAACCCGCCCGTGGGTGTTTCAGGTTCCCAGGAGCGCGACGAGCTCGCTGATGATGCTCGGGCGAGCGGCCGAGCTCAAGAGCACGGAGCTCGTTGGGAATGGCGGCGGCGAGCTTCGGCAAAGATGGGGAACGGAGCTAGAGCATGAACGCGAGTAGGAGAGGAGGGGGAGTAGGTCCGTGAGCTCACATCGGTTGCAGAACGCATCTCAACGGCTCGGGGGAGGTCGGACGATGTCGGGGCATTGTCGGTGATCTCGGAGGTCATGGTTGAAGATGACGGTGGTGATGGTGTTGCAGGCCTCATGTCGTCGCGTGCTTTGTCGTGCGGCTCCACGGCGTCGGGGCGGAGCTAGGGGACCGGACGGCGAGGCGAGGCATGGCCGGTGGCTGCGGTGGTGCTCGGCGGCACGCTGCGGCTGCACTCGGGTGCGAGGTGGAGAGGGACCAGAGGAGGGGGGAAGCACGGGGGAGAGTGAGAGAGGTTCGGGGGGTGTCGTGGCGTCTCCAAGTGCTCGAACGAGGGCGGGGAGGAGGAAGCAGGAGGTGGAGGCCTCGGGTGCACGCGCGTCGACACGCCTGTGCCTACTGGCAGAGATTGAAGACGGCCGCTTCGGCCAGTGGGCTGGGCCACCATTTGGGCCGCAAGGTGGTCTGCAACAGGTAAGCCAGGTAAGTATCTTCTCTCTCTCTGCTTTCCTATTTTAGTTTCTGTTTTCTATTATTCTGTAGTATTTACGGCTTTACTAAAAATACTTAAACAGATCCAAAAATCATGAAACTGCTCAATGCCACTGTTTGGAATATAACCAACAGCAAACATTTTAGTTTATGATTATTTGAGCATTTAAAATATTGTATAGCATTTAAATGCCCAAATGCAAATAGAGTATGATTTAATTCAGTGCCCAAAGTTGTACTAGAAAAATGTGAACCATTTTTGACAGAGGTTCTAGACCAAGGCAAAGATGATGAACATTTTAGAAGGGCATTTCATGTTCATTGAAAAAATATTTAGTAAACCTAGTTGGTTTAAGTGGTGCTGGGGGTTTCTGTCATCCCCATTTCAACTTTCTAAGAAAATTTAACATGATGACATGATGATCATGCAAGTACAAGCAACGGCTAAGCTAGGGATGTGACAATAACTTTTAATGTCGGCGATGAGCCAAAATACAGGACAGTCCGGGCACCAGCCGCCTTGGTCCTCAACCCAATCGTGGACGGCTTTCGGCTCACCAAAGTTCTCATGGACGGTGGCAGCAGACTAAACCTCATCTATGAGGATACACTCCACAAAATGGAAATAGACAGGAGCCGCATCGAGTAAAGCTACACGACCTTCCGAGGAATCATTCCCAGTCGGGAGGCACGGTGTGCGGGAAAAATCAAACTTGACGTGGTATTCGGCACGCCGGAGAATTATCGGTCCGAAGAGATAACCTTCCAAGTGCCCCCTTTCAACAGCGGATATAACGCCCTCTTGGGGCGAGATGCATTTACACGCTTCCAAGCTGTACCTCATTATGGATACATGAAGCTTAAGATGCCTGGCCCAATGAATAGTCACTCTCGCTAGTGATCTGGACATTGCACTCCACGCTGAAAATAAAACCGCATCTCTGGCCCTCGAGGCATTATCTGAAGCCCTCATGGCCGAAGAATTAACCGCACTATGCTCCATGGTGGACAGGGACGTCGTGATCCTAGATAAACGACCCAAATCCACCTCCTTCAAATCGGCAGAAGAAATAGTCAAATTCCAAGTCCATCCAACGGACCCTAAGAAGACAACGTGTATTGGAGCACAACTAGACCCAACGGTTGACGCGGCGCTACGAGAATTCTTGCGCGAGAACTGGGATATATTCGCCTGGCACCCTTCTAATATGCCAGGAATCCCAGCAAGTTGACTGAACACAGCCTCAATATATTGAGGGGATATAAACCGGTCAAGCAAACACCGTGGCGCTTTTCCGAACCCAAACGTCAAGCTTTGGGGGAGGAGCTAGCCAAACAAATCGAGGCCGGATTCATAAGAGAAATAAAACACCCGGACTGGCTGGCCAACCTGGTGATGGTGCCAAATAAAGACAAATCCTGGTGCCTGTGTGTCGATTTCAAAGACCTCAATAAGGCTTGCCCCAAGGATCCCTCCCCCCTCCCCCGCATTGAGCAGATCATTGATGCTACCACATGACACGACTCATTGTGCTTCCTCGACGCATATTCCGGATACGATCAAATTAAAATGAAGGAGTCCGATCAAGCCGTAACAACATTCATTACCCCATATGGGCCATTCTGCTTCAACAACATGCCCTTAGGGCTCAAAAATACTGGCGCCACCTACCAACACATGATTCAAACATGCCTGGAGAAACAGATCGGCAAGATAGTTGAAGCATATGTGGACGATGTCGTCATCAAAACTAGGCATGTTGAAACACTCATAGATGATTTACGTCTCACCTTCGACAACCTCCGTGCATATGACATCAAGCTCAATCCGGAAAAGTGTGTTTTCGATGTCCCCGTGGGAAAACTGCTGGGCTTCATCGTTTCCAATAGAGGAATTGAAGCAAATCCAGCCAAAATCCGAGCTTTGTCACAATTGGCTACGCCATTGGACCTTAAATAGGTTCAAAATCTCGCCTGTTGCGTGGCATCTTTAAGACGCTTTATCCCCATATTGGGAGAAAAGGCATTGCCACTCTATCGCCTTCTGCGGCGCACCGATCACTTCGAGTGGACGGATGTGGCAACGGCCGGACTGGAAGAAATAAAAACCCTTCTAGCAAGCAACCCAATCCTGTCCGCGCCTAACGTCGACGAACACATGTTATTATACATATCGGCAACACACCAGGTGGTGAGCGCCATGCTTGTCGTTGAGCGAGAGCAGGATGGACACAAATTTCCGCTTCAGAAGCCGGTATACTCAAAAGATAGCATACGCGGTCTTCATGGCACCCCGAAAGCTACGACACTACTTCTAGAAGTGTTCGATCATGGTGGCCTCTGAAGTACCACTCAATGACATAACAAACAACCGCGATGCCATGGGCCGGATTGCCAAATGGTCCATCTAGCTCCTTCCATTTGACATAACATACAAACCGCGTCGAGCCATTAAATCCCAAGTACTGGCTGACTTCGTCGCCGAATGGATAGAGGCCGAACTCCCTAAGAGTACGACACATATTCCAACTGGGTTATGTATTTTGATGGTTCTAAAATGCTAGCAGGGCTAGGAGCGGGCGTCGTTTTCACATCCCCCACTAGATATGTCCTCCAATACATACTCCAACAACGCAGCCGAATATGAGGCCTTATTGCATGGTCTTGGGATGGTCATCTCCATGGGCATACAACGCCTGGAAGTGCGTGGGGACTCAAACCTTGCAATATCTCAAATAAATGGATACTTCAATGACAAAGATCAGAAGATGGCGGCGTATCGTAATGCGATCCTAAAAATGTCGGCCCGGTTCGAGGGGCTCGAATTTCATCCCGTGGCCCGAGAAAGTAATCAAGCGGTGGGCGTCCTTGCTCGCATCAGCACCAAGCACGACCCCGTCCCACATAATATCTTTCTGGGAAAGCTTTTTAAGCCATCCGTGGTGTGGCAAGGGGAGATTGGCAACACTAGTCCGGATCCGAACACAGATTCCGAACACACCAATATCATCGAGGGCTCAGCCACCGAAATAACACCATCGACCCATCTCATTATGGCAGTCATTGCCCCATGGACCGAACCCTTCTTGGCCTACCTTAATAGGAAGGAACTCCACGAGGATTAGAATGAGGCCTGCCGCATTGTCCGGCGTTCGAAGGCCGACAAGGTTCACGAGGAGAGCTCTACAAGAAAAGCGCTATCGAAGTCCTTCAAAGATGTATCTCTGAGGAAGAAGGACGGCAGCTCCTGGCTGAAATTCATGCCGGTCTCAGCGGGCACGATGCCATAGCTCAGGCCGTTGTTAGCAAGGCCTTCCGTATGGGTTTTTATTGGCTGACAGCCCGAGCAGATGCACATGACCTTGTCCAACATTGCGTCAGATGCCAACTCTTCGCCAACCAAAGCCATATGCCGCCCACCGCCTTACAAATAATCCCCATCACTTGGCCTTTCGTAGTCTGGGGGCTCGATATGGTCGGACCCCTTAAAGGAGGAATCCATAAGAAAAAGTATCTGCTGGTCATGGTGGACAAATTCACCAAGTGGATAGAGGCCAAACCAGTTAAAACGGCCGAGTCCAGGCCGGCGATAGAATTCATATCCGGTGTTGTACACCATTATGGTGTTCCACACAGCATCATTACCAATAACGACTCCAATTTTACAGCCGATGAGGTGAAAACCTGGTGCGCTAATCTGGGCATCAAACTCGATTATGCCTCTGTCTATCATCCGCAAACAAACGGTCAAGTCGAACGAGCCAATGATCTTATTATGAGCGACATCAAGCCTAGAATAACGCGGTCTTTGAAAGAATCAGACAAGCACTGGGTTGAGGAGCTCGACTTTGTACTCTCGGGGCTGCGGACCATGCCCAATCGTACTATCGGATATACACCTTTCTTCATGGTGTACGGCGCAGAGGCAGTGTTACCCTGCAACATTATTCATGACTCACCTCGATTGTGCATGTACGAAGAGAGAGAGAGAGAGAGAGAGAGAGAGAGAGAGAGAGAGAGAAAGAGATAGAGAGAGAGAGAGGCGAGCTTGATCGACAGGATAGCTTAGATGCCCTGGAGGAGGAGCGCGACGTCGCAAAAGCCCATTCCGCATTTTATCAACAGCAGGCTCACAGGTATCAAAGCAGAGAAGTGTGGGCCAAGACTTATAATGTTGGCGAACTCATTCTACGCCCGCCGGAGAAGAAAAAGGACAAACTCAAGCTCAAGTGGGAGGGTCCCTTCATCATTGACGAAGTTCTCACCGGAGGAGCATACTGCCTGCGTGATGCGTCAGACAATCGCTTAGAGTCGAACCCCTGAAACGCGGCCAGACTTCGAAGATTCTATGCCTAGCGCCGAACTCTGTGTTCGTCTCCTTCCTCCCGTTGTTTCCATCATTTTTTCTCTCTTTTCGTTTTTTCTCTTTAGCTTTAAAGCTTTCACGCGGTTAGGCCGTGCACCCCTGACGCATACATCTTCAAATATGTACGTTCATTATACCTGGGGGCTTCTCGGACAGAAGCTTGCTATTATTATTTTCCGAGCATTAAGTTCATCACATATGCGTCTTTTCCCATATGTACCTTTTCTTCACCATTATATTCATCGATATGACTTAAGTTTTGGCCAAGCTGGGCTGCCTGGCTCCTGTGCTTATGCCCTACATTCCCGTTAATTAGGCTAGGGCATAAAGGGAGCACCTCTGCGATTGTTAATGCCGGGTCATCCGGATGTGTACCTCAGACTGGGTGAAGCCGAAAGCTAGCGTTCTTAAGGGAATATTTCCGCGTTCACCCCATCGTGAACCCCCAGAAGTTACTGATACGTCTCCGACATATCTATAATTTTTGATTGTTCCATGCTATTATATTATCAACCTTGGATGTTTTATATGCTATTTTATATGATATTTGGGACTAACCTATTAACCTAGAGCCCAGTGCGAGTTTCTGTTTTTTCCTTGTTTTAGAGTATCGCTAAAAAGGAAAATCAAACGGAGTCCAATTGACCTGAAACTTCACGGAACTTATTTTTGGACCAGAGGAAGCCCACAGAGTATCAGAGATGGACCAAGAGAGTCCCGGGCTGCCCACGAGGGTGGGGGCGCGCCCCCTGCCTCGTGGACAGCCCAGAGGTCCACTGACGTACTTCTTCCTCCTATATATATCCATATACCCTAAAAACTTCGGGGAGCATGATAGATCGGGAGTTCCGCCGCCAGAAGCCTCCGTAGCCACCGAAAACTAATCTAGACCCGTTCCGGCACCCTGCTGGAGGGGGGAATCCCTCTCCGGTGGCCATCTTCATCATCCCGGTGCTCTCCATGACGAGGAGGGAGTAGTTCTCCCTCGGGGCTGAGGGTATGTACTAGTAGCTATGTGTTTGATCTCTCTCTCTCTCTCTCTCTCTCTCGTGTTCTTGAGGTGATACGATCTTGATGTATCGTGAGCTTTCCTATTATAGTTGGATCTTATGATGTTTCTCCCCCTCTACTCTCTTGTAATGGATTGA
Source organism: Triticum aestivum (assembly GCF_018294505.1). NCBI lineage: Eukaryota > Viridiplantae > Streptophyta > Magnoliopsida > Poales > Poaceae > Triticum > Triticum aestivum. Next base: position 261,954,912 of record NC_057800.1, read on the forward strand.
GTTTTCCCTTTGAAGTTATCTTATCAGATTGAGTCTTTAAGGATTTGAGAACACTTGATGTATGTCTTGTGTGGGATACCCGTGGTGACAATGGGGTATTCTATTGATCCACTTGATGTATGTTTTGGTGATCAACTTGCGGGTTCCTCCCATGAACCTATTCATAGGGGTTGGCACACGTTTTCGTCTTGACTCTCCGGTAGAAACTTTGGGGCACTCTTTGAAGTTCTTTGTGTTGGTTGTATAGATGAATCTGAGATTGTGTGATGCATATCGTATATTCATACCCACAGATACTTGAGGTGACATTGGAGTATCTAGGTGACATTAGGGTTTTGGTTGATTTGTGTCTTAAGGTCTTATTCTAGTACGAACTCTATGATGGATTGAACAGAAAGAATAGCTTCATGTTATTTTACTACGGACTCTTGAATAGATCGATCAGAAAGCATAACTTTGAAGCGGTTTCGTACCCTACCATAATCTCTTCGTTTGTTCTCCGCTATTAGAGACTTTGGAGTGACTCTTTGTTGCATGTTGAGGGATAGTTATATGATCCAATTATGTTATTGTTGTTGAGGGAACTTGCACTAGTGAAAGTATGAACCCTAGGCCTTGTTGTAACACATTGCAATACCGTTTGTGCTCACTTTTATCATTAGTTACCTTGCTGTTTTTATATTTTCATATTACAAAAACCTTTATCTACCATCCATATAGCACTTGTATCACCATCTCTTCGCCGAACTAGTGCACCTATACAATTTACCATTGTATTGGGTGTGTTGGGGACACAAGAGACTCTTTGTTATTTGGTTGCAGGGTTTCTTGAGAGAGACCATCTTCATCCTACGGCTCCTACGGATCGATAAACCTTAGGTCATCCACTTGAGGGAAATTTGCTATTGTCCTACAAACCTCTGCACTTGGAGGTACAACAACGTCTACAAGAATAAGGTTGTGTAGTAGACATCAGTTACATATACTGCGATTTTTCAATCATAGTTCGGACATGCACATTAAACGCATGCACACCCAGGGAAAGGAACCCTTAATGGAACTATTCTCTCTGGAAGATGTTTCTTACTATCATAATGTAATATAACATAACAAGCCGGATACAACTTGTCTATTCAAGCAACTATGACCCCTATGCCTGGTTTCCACGTATACCCCGGTCTATTTTACCGCTCAGGTATTCGGAATCACTCTGCACCTTCGGGCCCAGAGGTCGAAGAGAAAAGGTCTACCATGACAATTGTTTTACAATTCAGCTAGAGTTACATACGTCAAGGAAGGTACATAGTCACTTGGACTCAAAAATTTCCTCCTCTATACCTTCCAGCAGGCTGTCTAACTTACAATCCTGCTGGGAATACTTGGCGGCTATTTCTACTTGGTCATATACGAAATTAACGGGAACTTCTTTTCCATTTGACCCTAGAGGTCCGAACCGAGCCATATGATTCGGATCAAGCTTGGTATACCGTGTTTCACGATGGCCCAGGCTTCTCGTGCACCTTCCCGGCAGGCCGATATCTTCCACAATCGAAAGTGCCGCCATGCTCTCTTGAATAGCTGTATAAGCTCCTCCATCTTTCCTGGAGGGGAGGCAGATGGCCATAAGGCCTTGGCAACACTTCACACCGCCTACCGAGCCTGCTCATGCACTTGCAACAGATCTTGTAGCAAATCGCCCGAGAATCCGAACATCTCCTCTTCGGGACGACTGGTCAGCATACCTGCAGACACAACTCTGTCACTTCCCTCCACCTCCAGTTATTCGAAGGTAAGTTCAACAACATATTGAATATGCCGCCTCGCAGCCTTTTATTCTTCTTTACGGAGTCAGCCAGCTAGGCCCGTACATCTTTCAGCTCCTCGCCCAATCGGGTATTCGAATCCTGGAGCTTGTTTTTCTCCATCATGACTTTTGTTAGCACACGCTCGCCCGCGGCTAGCAGTTTTTTGGCTTCTCATTCTCCGCCTTGACCAGCTTTCAGTTGTTCTTTGCAGTTGATCTAGTGATCCTAATAAGAGGTGAGCAACTGTGTTAGCATTATTGGTCTACCATTGTGTTTTCTCGATGGAGGCGAACATTACCAGGAGACGCCTTCTTGGATTTCTCCAGTTCGGCATTGGCAGCAGTTAGCTACGTCTGACATGTTTCTAGCTCTTGGGCTAGCAGGTCGTTCTTCTCCGTAAGAACCTGGTTATACAACGATACTTAAATCAGTTGTACCAACTTCTTCAAGTCTTGGGGGCTACTGGTATATGGTTATCATATTCGGACAAAGTGAACTTACCCGCACATCTTTTGAATGCTGCTTTGTGGCTCTATTAAGCCCATCTCGAGCAGCTCGGATGTATGCATCAGCCGAGCTGAAGGCGTTAAATGCATCTTTTGAAAAGTCGGGGTCTTGTAAAACGGTGCTTCGGCGCCGATGATGTGACACTCTAAAAATTTTATTTGGTTTTTATCAAAAACTTTGTGGTTTTTGAGGAGAGGCTATTTAAAATTTTTCTTTTTCAAAAAAACCTTCCACTTAAAAACTTCCTTTGCCTTGGCAAGGATTTTATTTTTTTCAAACCTTGGTGTTTGATCTTTTGAAACTTCTTCTCTGTTGGTTCTCTCAAATTTAATTTTTGAGTTTAAATTGTTTTCTTTTAAAATGAAGCTCTATGAAAATTCGGGGATTTTCATATCTTGGAACCACCCTTGACTTTGCATTGTTTCCATGTGGTAAAACCCCTCCAAAACCTCCCCTACACCTTGTGATCAACCTAAGTTCTCTGTCCCAACTAATCCAAACAAGTTTTGGATTTTATTCTAATTATTTGCCCTCTCAAATCAATTCTGAAAATTATTTTGAGCCCAAATGATTTTCAAAGCAAGTACCATATTGCATTTGAGTTTTGACCTCAAACCAACTCTCCTGGATAGTCCTTTGTACCCACAACCCAGAACCATCTTGATCCACTCCTTCTCTTTTCAAAATTTTCAAAATTCAGCCTCTGCAAGTTTGGACCAGATTTGCCAAATTTGATGAAATTCATATCTACACTACTCCAAAAATTCCACCAAAATTCAGGCAATCTATGTGAGCAATGAGAAGCCACTCCACCAAGTTTCAGCTCAAGGAAAAATCCCTAGATGCCATTTTCATTCTGTCGAACACCTTGCGGGCACTGTTACTGTTCAAAAATTCAGAAAAGTTCAGTTTCAGTGTCGTGTGCGTTCGTCAGTTCCTCTCACGCGTTCACAGTGCATTTGGCACGTTCCCCTCCGCCTCTTCCTACTGTCTGGAGCACCACACGCTCACTTGGCCTCTTCCTGGCGTCGGTGGCACGATGGCCCGCCCTCGCCAGAGTCTTCCGCGGCGTCGGGACCTCCCGTGGCGGCTGACAGGGGGCAAGAACGGCGGCTCAATGTCGTTCTGTGCCGCCCAGCGCTCCCTGGCTCTCCGCGTGGCCTCATGCACGCCAGCGCACCCCTGCTGCACTGTCGCCGTGGCCCGACAGCCCTGGACGCGCTCTCTGCCGCCAACGGACCCGCGTCGTCCCGTTCCGACCAAAGCCTGCCCTAAGCTTCTAATCCAAGTCCGGTTAGCATCTAAACGGACCCAGTAAACTCCCACGACGGCGCTCGACTCCCTAATCACCCCCGACCGAGCACTGCGCCACCGTAACCATCGCCGGAAATCCCCGTTCACGGCCACCGCCTCAGGCTGCCTATAAAAAGGGCCCCCGAGCTCACCCTCGTGCACGCCTCATCCCCACACCTCACCAACGCCACGCCAGGCCACTAGGGGGACCCCGAGGAGGTCTTCCCCGTCAACTCCGGCCGCCCCGATCCGCCTCGGGCGCCACCTCGATTCGCTCCGGTGAGGCCGTCTCCGGCGCCCAAACCCCGTTCGTTACCCTCTCTAGCTACCAGGAGCATAACCCCCCTCCTCAATTTGATCACTGCAGCTCTCTCCGACGAAGTCCGCAACCACCCGAACCGTCGTCCGCCGGAGCAAAGCTCGTCGTCGACGTGGTGCTCGCCGACCGACACCACCACCACCAACCGACGCGGAAGGGTGCCCTGAACACGGAGGTACCCTCCGATCTTTCTGCCTCACCGTGGATCGCCGCCGGCGACCACCGCGGCTCTCGGGCACCGGCGAACTCTGCCGCCCCGTTTGAATATTTAAACCTGACAGGCGGGACCCGCCTGTCAGCCTCTCTATCCTGTCAGAGCGAAGCGTTTTCTGAAAACGTCTTCTTCCGAATGCGCTTTCCCTCTGGGCTGGCGTAGTCGCTACCGAAGCGCTTTCTGTTTTTATAAACTAGCCCCTAGAAAACTTCTGTTTCATTACAGATGAGTCCCTGGACAAAAACCTTTATAACTTTTAAACAGAAAGGTATTTTTGGTTGATTCTTTTTCTGTTCTCTTTAAAATTTTGTCTAGTTTTTTATCAGATTTATTTGGAAAATATTTGGTATACTTTCTGTGCACTCCTTGGTATTCACGATAGCGCATATATTTTCTTTATACCGTAGATACCGAAGGAGGTGACGGAGCCGTGAACTTCACCGAGCTAGGCTCCGACTACTCTGAACCAGGCAAGCATGTTTGAACTTTTGATATGATGAGTGTCTTGGCATGTTTTGCATTTAGTTAGTTTCATGGCATGTTGATAAGCATATCGATGAATGTCATTTTATGCGATAATGAGGTAAGTGAGTTCGATGATCCATAAGTGGATGGATGTGAGTATGAATGGCCATGTGTTGGCATGAGGATGGGTGAGATGGCAGTGTTGTAGCATGCCAGTCTCATGCCGGACTATGTGACTTCAGTGTCAAACCGTATCGGTCCAGTTCCTTTCATTTCCTTCCCTGTACTACCACATGTTTTCCGCAAGGAATATGGTTTAGTAAGTTGCAAACCGCTTTTCTGGTACACACCAAAAGGAGAGGCCGTGATGATGGTTCCATGGCCCTGGATTAAAGCCAGTCATCTGGTCAGGGGGCATGGGTGTTTCCGGTTGGGACCGAGAGGGGGGCACCCCTTAGAGCGCGCGTATATAAATTTGATCCGATGCTATTCGAGATTGTGATCTCCCCGTCTCAAAAGTTTTTCTTGGACGATGTCTAGGGTGATTCCTAGCATCGAGAGGTATGATGGGTGTGTACTGGTTAGTTGTGTTTTCTTCCGAAATACCGTAAACGGAACTAGTCCTTCGTGACTACGGAAATCCGTTGGCTGTGGGAATAATTTTGTACAGACTCTGCAGAGTCATATATCCCTCCAAATCATCTATTCCATGTCCAAATTCGTATTATCTTGTCCTAACAATGACAATGTTGATGACAGAGACTCCGGTGTTTCGCATGAGTGCTAATTCCGGTTAAATGATATTCCTGTGGATGGACTAACCCATTTATTCTTATGAATCAAAAGTTTATTATGATTATTATTTATCTGTCCATAAAAGCCCTTTCTGTGATGTCGCTCCGACGTCCGACTGTGGCATTTCTTTTCAAGCCCTTTCTGTGATGTCGCCCCGACGTCCGACTGTGGCATTTCTTTTCAAGCCCTTTCTGTGATGTCGCCCCGACGTCCGACTGTGGCATTTCTTTTCAAGCCCTTTCTGTGATGTCGCCCCGACGTTCGACTGTGGCATTTCTTTTCAAGCCCTTTCTGTGACGTCGCCCCGACGTCCGACTGAGGTATTTCTTTTTAAGCCCTTTATGTGGTGTCGCTATGACGCCCGACTGTGGTATCTTTTTCTTTATATTTATTTGTTCACCTTTCGAGGCGTCGCTTCAGACACCCGATCGGAAATTATTTATGTTCTGTTGGGATTTCTGGTGGACTACCGCCGTTTCCCTTTTACTTACCTTGTTATGATAATTTTGAATGTACATTGGTGAATTTATTCATGACGCATCCATGCATGCATTTGTTATATCTTACGTCCGAACTGTCTTGCGAGTACTTTCAAAGTACTCACTGGATTGTTGATTTGGCCAGATGCTGACGAAGGCGATTTCATGGATGAAGAGTTCGATAGCGAGTCCAACACTTAGAGGAGTCCCAGTCAGTCTCGTGCGACCCTGGATTTGGTCACTGTTTTATATCCGCTTCCGCTACCAAATAAATTGATCGAGCCTCACCTCGACGCTCGATGAGATGATAGACTTAGAGTCTTGTATTTCTCTCCCCGCTGTGTTTTTCCACCACCGCCCTATCCTCGAGTCAGTAGTATGTCTCCGCACCACTATGTCATGTCCGCCATTATGTATAATTATTGGCGTGCTTGTAATAATTTGATTGAGCAACCGCAGTTCGACCCTGTAATATATTTTATGCTACTAGTTTATTGTATCAACAAATTGTCTACCAGTGAGGAGGATTTCTCTCATACTGGACTCATAAGATTGGTTTCTCAATAAATATTTTTATTGGAAAACCGGTCGCGACAGATGATTCATGGTTCTCTCCACTTCCGAGTTGGTGACAGATACATCATCTGAATCCTTGCCTAGAGGACAATCCGGCATTACCCCCATATCAGCCCCCATCTTTACGACAGGATCTGGATCCTGGCTGTGGGAAGTATGACCGGCCGGACCCCCGGACATAGTCCGACACGCTCTTTTCCGGATACAGGAAAAACAAAAAGGTCACAGTTGGATGTGACTGCCATGGTGCATACTTGCAAATCCATACCTCTTTGATGAAGGCTCGATCGTATCTTCGTTTTCCTTCCTCTTAGAAGGCTTCCCCGGTGTGGGGGCCGCTCTCTTCGGAGATGCCCCTAGGGCAGCATGGCGCGCTGAACACCTCCCCTTTTGAGCACATGACATTGCGGTGGGTGAGGCAGAATGAGAGAACTCTTTCGGATGAGATATCTCCTGATTACTTACGTGTGAAGCAGGGAGAAGGCCGGGATAATCGGCGGTGATAGCCACCTTTGTGTCATCATAGCTCGGCTGGTAAAACACCCCTTCCTCGAGCACCACGAATATATCCGGATGCTCCTCGAATCCAGGATCAAGGTCCCGATTCTGGCTCTCGGGCTGTGGGGTGGGGCTGTGAAGCCCTTCAGAAATCTTTCTCCAGTGCTGTTATAAATGGAAGGGTTAATACTCATTGAAAGTAGCTCAGGGAGCGGAGTGAGTAGAGCAAAGGGGTTGGGTATTAACCAGCTAGGTGGACTGTACGTGGAAAATCCATCTCTGCGCTTGATACGTAGAAATTCCTCTTCCTCCCCTTTGAACAATTCAGCCAATATTTTGGCCAGAGCGGCGGGGGTATTCGGACCCTTCCGGCCGCAGCAAGAGGCGTCATCTTCCCCGTTGTAGTGCCACATGGGGAGACCTCTATACTGGAGTGGCTAAACCCCCCGTACTATGGAATTCGCCATTACTTCGACTATTGATAGTCCGGAATGAGTGAGTGTCCTTATCTTGCTCATGAGTTGACGAACTTCCACACTATCTTCCTCCTCGAGGCTCTGAGGGCGCCAGCTGTGGAGTTTCTTCAAAGGAGCGCTTGTGAATTTGGGAAGCCCCATCCGAATTGGGTCTAGAAGTGCAACGTCCTCAATGTAGAACCATTCGGAGGGCCACTCTTCGGATGCCTTCTTTGGTGTGCCGGACAGATATCCGGTCTCGATAGTGCACCATATTTCGGCTCCGCTTACTTCAAATATTGACCCCCCATGGTTGCGGGGGACAAGACAAAATAGCTTTCTCCACAATTCAAAGTGGGCCTCACAACCCAGGAACAGTTCACAAAGAGCAACGTAACCCACGATATGCACGATGGAGGCAGGAGTAAAGTTGTGCAGTTGGAGGCCATAATACTCAAGAAGCACTCGGATGAATGGATGAATTGGAAATCCGACACCTCTTAGAAGACAAGGGACGAAGCATACTCATTCCCCTGGATGGATTGGGGAAATTTTCAGCCCGAGCCTCATCATTAAAGGAGGTCAATCCTGCTCGGACAGGGACTAGATCTGCGGGGGGAAGGAATCCCTGTGTTTGCAGCTTCACCAGCTAACTGTGGGATACGGAACACCTCTCCCATTCGCCTTTTTCAGGGATGCAGGGGTGGGATGAAGAGCCGGGAGTGTCAGCCATGTTGGAATGGACTTTCCTGGTGCTCAAAGGAACTTTTAGTATGGTGCTGAATGGATCTGAGATCCAATCTCTTTAAATAGGCGCTCCTCCTTGCATGGCCGGGGTGTTATGTGTAAACACACCCTGACCTCTTGCCTTCGCTCGACACGTGGAAGCTGAAGTTGTTGATACACAGAAGCTGAGGGATACGGAATTAAATGGGAGGCCGAGTACATCACTCTAAAGTCATCGGAGGAAGAACCCGCCTTGCAATGTCGAAGACAATCTGCATGTTGGATACCTCGTAATTGAAGTCTGGTTCAGGGGTGATAACCCACAAGTATAGGGGATCAATTGTAGCCTCTTTCAATAAGTTAGAGTGTCGAACCCAACGAGGAGCTAAAGGTAGAACAAATAATCCCTCAAGTTCTATCGACCACCGACACAACTCTACGCATGCTTAACGTTCGCTTTACCTAGAACAAGTATGGAACTAGAAGTAGTTTGTAGGTGTAACGGGATAGGTATGCAAGAATATATAGAGCACGTAAAAAAACTAGGCGCTGTTTTAGGTAAAGAAGCAATAAAGTTAGTATAGCAAGTGTGGAAAAGTGGTGGTTGGAGTTGCGAAATTGTCCCTAAGCAATTGACTACTTTACTAGACCGATAGCAAGTTTTATGTGGGAGAGGCCACTACTAGCATGTCATCCCTGACTTGGAATTCTATGCACTTATGATTGGAACTATTAGCAAGCATCCGCAACTACAAACGTTCATTATGGTAAAACCCAACCATAGCACTAAAATATATTGGCTCCCTTTCAATCCCATGTGCATAAATTTCTATGCTAGGTTGAAGCTTCTATCACTCTTGCCATCCAATACGTAGTCTTATCAACATACAACTAACCCTATGGTGTGATCCACGCGCGCGCTCATATGATGGGCACCAAAGGACATCAACATAACCACAAGAAAATTAAACCAATCATAGCAATTCACAAATTACCGATAGGACAATGAAAATCTACTCAGACATCATAGGATGGCAACACATCATTTGATAATAATATGAAGCATACAGCACCATGTTCGAGTAGAGGGTACATCAGGTTGCGGGAGAGTGGACCGTTGTAGATAGATGGGGGAAGGTGATGAAGATGTTGGTGAAGATGACGGAGGTGTTGGTGTAGATCGCCGTCACACGATGATGGTCCCGGCCGTGTTCCGGCGCCACCGGGAGAGAGGGGGAGAGAGCCCCCCTTCTTCTTCTTCTTCTTCCTTGACCTTCTCCCTAGATGGGAGAAGGGCTTCCCCTCTGGTCCATGGCCTCCGTGGCAGCGGAGGGGCGAGATCCCCTCCCAGATTGGATATGTCTCTCTGTCTCTCTCTGTTTCTGCGTTCCGTGATTCTGCCCTTTCACCGTTTCTTAAATTCCCGGAGATCTGTAACTCCGATTGGGCTGAAATTTGGAAACGATTTTTATACGAATATTAGCTTTCTTGCGGCCAAAGAAGGGCACAAACTGCCTTACGGGGTGGCCATGAGGGCCCAGGGCGCGCCTGACCCCCTGGGCGCGCCCCCTGCCTCGTGGCCCCCTCGGGCATCGTCTCGCGTTGATTGTTCTTCCCAAAAATCACATATATTCCAAAAAAATCTCCATCAATTTTTATCCCATTTGGACTTAGTTTGATATGGATTAACTGCGAAACAAAAAACATGCAACAAACAGGAACTAGCACTGGGCACTGGATCAATATGTTAGTCCCAAAAATAGTATAAAAAGTTGCCAAACGGATATAAAAGTTGTAGAATATTAGCATGAAACAATCAAAAATTATAGATACGATGGAGACGTATCAAGGGGCTACTCAGGGAGTCCTGGACTAAGGGGTCCTCGGGCGTCCGGCCTGTTAGCCATGGGCCAGACTGTTGGGCTGTGAAGATACAAAGACCGAATACTCTACCCATGTCCGGATGGTGTTCTCCTTGGCGTGGAAGGCAAGCTTGGCGACCAAATATGAAGATTTCCTTTTTCTGTAACCGACTTTGTGTAACCCTAGATCCCTCCGGTGCCTATATAAACCAGAGGCTAGTTCCGTAGATATACAATCATAATCATACAGGCTAGACTTCTAGGGTTTAGCCATTACGATCTCGTGGTAGATCAACTCTTGTAATACTCATATTCATCGAGATCAATCAAGCAAGAAGTAGGGTATTACCTCCATAAATAGGGTCTGAACCTGGGTAAACATTGTATCCTCTGTCTCCTGTTACCGTCGACCTCAGACGCACAGTTCGGGACCCCCTACCCGAGATCCGCCGGTTTTGACACCGACACCTGGCAGCTAGGATGAAGCTGAAAGAGTAGCCCGAAGGGCCAGTATGTATCAGTTTGTCGATGACACTCTGTACAAAAGAAGGCCCAATGGTGTAAAATTAAAGTGTGTTTGCCAGGACGATGGAAAGGAACTACTGGCTGAGATTCACAGAGGAATGCGCGGCTCCCACATTGGATCAAGTGCATTAGTTCGGAAAGCATTCCGGCAAGGATTCTATTGGCCCACGGCCCTCCAAGATGTGGTTCAGTTAGTCATGAAATGTGAAGCCTGTCAGTTCCATTCCACGAGAATACACCTGCCTGCCCATGCTCTTCATACAATCCCTCTATCATGGCCATTTTCGGTCTGGGGCTCGATATCCTTGGCCCTTTCCCCGAGCAATCGGTGGCTTTGAATTCTTGTTCGTTGCCATCGACAAGTTTACAAAGTGACCGGAAGTGACTGCCATGAGAAAGGTGACTGCTTAGTCAGCTCTCAAGTTCTTGAAAGAATTGGTGTGTCGTTTTGGAGTTCTGGCAAGGACCATCAAAGACAACGACACCCAGTTCACGAGCCATGCCTTCATGCAATACGTTCATACCCTCGGATGCAAAATCTCATTCGCTTCTGTGGCACCCCTTGGAGCAATGGACAAGCTAAGAGGGCGAATGCTGAAGTGCTTCGTGGACTCAAGACATGAACTTTTGATATGCTGCGGAAGCACGACAGTCAGTGGAATGATATGCTGCCGGTAGTTCTCTGGTCCCTGAGAACGACACCTAACTGAGCTACCGGGCAGACTCCCTTCTCCCTGGTTTACGAGGTAGAAGCAGTTATCCCCCACAGAACTCATTTACGGTTCCCCTCGAGTGCTTGCCTAGGATGAAGTAGGGAAAGATCAGCACCGACGTGACGATACTGTGCTACTTGAGGAGAACCGTCTTCGGGCTGCTACGCGTGCTACACGCTACCAGCAAGCCCTGCATCGCTATCATAGCCGCAGGGTTCATGCCCGGTCTTTTGAGGAAGGTGACCTTGTCCTTAGGCGCGTTCAGTCCACTAAGGCTACAAACAAGCTGTCATGGAAGTGGGAAGGCCCTTACAGGCTGGTACGAGTCACCAGACCTGGCGCAGTCCGTCTGGAGACCAGAGATGGCACACAGTTGCAAAACTCATGGAATATTGAGCATCCCCATAAGTACTACCCGTAAGGTGCGAGGCTACCGGGCACTGCACGACAGCCACCCTGTTGTACAGGCCTTGCCTCAGCTGCATGTAACCCCTTGTACAAAGCCAGGGCGATGACCCCGTGCATGATAAAATAAAGAAGCTCTGTGGGGGCCCCTGATCGAGATCGCATGCATCCATGAGCACATCCAGATCACTGCATAAGCCTTTCATGAGCATTTGCATATGCATATAGATAGGATTGCATCCTGCATTCATTCTCATCTACATGGAGTTGCAGGTTCCTGCCGTGAACTTGACTCCAACAAAGGACGAGAAGATTGCACGGCACAACGATAAGCCAAACAGATAAGTTTACCTCTTGTCCATTAGTGCTCTGTAAGCTATAACTTGTGCATAGAAACCACGCCAGTGTCTTGGAACCAGGGTGCTCCCATCCTTGGCTCGAATGCTGCTTCGGCCTGGATGGTCGCAGTAGCCCTTGGTAAAAAGGGAGTGGGCAAGGGGCTGGCACCTTAGTCTATTCCCCGACAGACATGGTTCTCCGGCAGACAAAAAGGGCGCCGACAGGATATCCTGCCGGGGAAAACTCGTTTAATTACAGTAAAGAGGCACTCCACCTCTGCATGGACAGATACATGCATGGGTTCCCAGCAAGGTTTATCTCTTTCATTGACATGCAAATACATGTACAAGCATTACAGAACACAAACATGGATGAAAGGGATTACGCTATTTGAATTAAAATTTGGCAATTGCCTACAAGTTTAAGATTGGCAAAAGGTAAGTGCTCCGTAATGTCCTCTCATGTCCCTCTCCTCCTAGGCACAACCATCAAAGGCGAGGAGGACAAAAGGAGCGCCAGAGCTGAAGTCCAGTCCGTTCTCATCGGGCTCCAGGAGAGGTAGCCCGGAGGGAACGGAAGCACGAGGGAACGCCTCGATGGAGAGCACGGCAGAAGGCGGCCCTATCAACCACCGTCACCAGGGCTAGCAGGACTCGGCAGAGCTAACGGAGCTGTAGCCTGAGAGGAAGCCTACTAGGGTCCAGCTGGAAGACTGCTGGAGGAGCCCGGCAACACCATCCACACCTCTCCATCCAACTCACCGGCAAATCACATTGCCGGGAAGAGGCGTAGATGTAGATGGTGGTGCTGCTGCCAGATGAAGATGGTGTGGGCGACGATCAGCCGGAGTCAGAGTCGTTGCTCCTCCGCCCGCTGCCGTCGTCATCGCCGTCATTGTCATCCTCGTGACTTCGCTTGAGGAGGAGCTTTCATTGTCGGTCGAGCTCTCCACATAGCAACCCTAAGCGATCTCCTGACCGCCCGAAGATCTTGATAGAGAGCAGGCCACTCTCCATTAATTTAAAGTGGAGAATTGGCCCCTCCGAAAAGCTGTGTGTGTGGTGGGGGGGGGGAATCGACGTCAACCCACATGCTTCCATTCCCGCATCCCCTCATGTGTAGCCTCAGAGCGTGTGGTTGTTCGAGCTCCATCTCCCGCACAATGTTGGTTGGAAGACAAAGGTGACCAGACAAGGGCTTATACAGCCTGATGATGAACTCTCGAGGTTGATCCCCAACGTGGCCTTCCATCGGAGGAAGAGCCGCCGGTGGGGGCACAACCAAGGACCTCCCTCGTCCTCCTCCTCCTCGAGCACCATGGAGGCCTCGGTCGCGCACCCTCCTCCCTCCTCTCACAGCGAGCTCCTCTGCCTTAGGATCCGGAGGAGGAGGGATACGCTATCGAGTGGAAGCCCTCGTCCCCGTTGTCGAGACACTACTGCGCCCTCGCCCTCTCACCACAGCTAAGGAGAATTGCGGAGAAGAAGGAGAGGTATGTGCAGAGGGGTACTGCCTTTGCCTCTTTTTATAGAGGGGACGAGGCAGGGGGCTGGCCTCTCGTGGTAAAGATGGCCACCCCGCTCCTCCAATACGGCCCCTTTCTGCACCCTCGATAGCTTTGGGAATCAAGGCCGACCCTCTACTCCAACGATCGATGTTTGATTTTCAACCATGGAACTCCTCCCCGTGCCCTCCGCATCCACCACCTACCACGCCCAATGCATGTGGGACACATGGCGAGGTGCGTGCGAAACAGGAGGCGAGTGGGGTAGCAATTTCCGCCCCGTGATCTTTGTGCGAGGAGAATCCGCGGGCCACGATCCTAGTTCTTCCACGATGCCACGCGCAACGTGTGGGGAAACCAAAAACTAGCCCAGAATTAAGGCTGATGAAGTAGCAACTGAAAACTTAAGGGGACAACCCTTCAACAACCTTGCCTGTGCATTTGTTAGGCCCTACCCCGACGACGCTCAGCAGCGCATTTGGGGCAGGCCCGGGGGCTTTTGTCGGTGCAACAAACCCTGGGTCTGTTGACCAACTATGCACAGGCACAAGATCGAGATTGAAGCACCAGGTTAAGTCAGAGATTGAAGCACCAAGAGATTTGAGGAACGAACATGCAGCTCAGAGGGACCAAGATCGAGCCTAAGGAGAAAGATATCGGCAAGAGAAGGGCCTCCCTTGCCGGGTAGGCGAGCCCGGCAAGGGGCGAGGCCACCACCAGAAGCAAGCAACCGAGGCTCCCCGACAGAGCCTGTCGGGGCTCGTGGGGGCAGAACCACCCCACCAACCACTCAAGCACGACTCACATTGTCAATCAGTGCGGTGTTAAGCCGCAAGATGATTAAGTGGTAGCCGTTCGCAACATGGTAGCTATTTCCTACAGAAGAAGCCTATATATGACACCCGTCCCGCGATGTGTCAAGAGACCAGGCACGGAGCCGGCAAGATAGCCCGGTAGGCTTTGCCGGGCGACCGGTGAGTTAGGTATGATAGCACTGTTCTCTATCATATCAGTGGATAATGACCACTTTGCCACTATGGTGACCCCTTAATCTTTAAAAGGAGGACATCCCGCGACACTGGGTGAAGCTTTCCGCAAGATGTTATGGCACTTCTCCAAGCATCCCGGCCATCCGCTGGTTGCTCCAGGGTGCCCATCAAATCCTTCCTCCACATAGTAGTGAGTTTGAAGTCCATCTTGAGCTTGAAGTCATGGGGTTGTCATCATCTTGACTCTCACATCTCCCATATGTATCACTCAATCAACACCGTCTACGAGCATAGCAAAATAAACTACATCGTCCCGGGCAATGGTAACACAGGGATTTTGGGTGAACCTACCACATGATACTACTCAAGACTTGATTTATTTTTCTCCTACTACATGCATGCTGGGGAGGAAATACTACTAATGCAATAAAACATAGGTAAATAATTTCATGATCAAGACTTGCCTGGCTGACTGTCTTCGAACGCTAGTGACTCGTGATAGCAAGCTTCACATTCTAGGATTTCTATTCGAAGAAAACAATAAACACATAAGCATACAACTATACCAACATACTAACATAACAGCAAGCTATCATACTTCACACATAGACAATCAACCAAAACCAAAGAAAACCAATTGAACTTAAAATAGGCTTCCTTTACTCCAAGCCAAAAACTAGCAAGAAAATGAAATAAAACATTTTATTTTCTGTAATTAAAAGTTCAAATACGGACAAACGTCGAGGGCGTCGGGCGCGAGCGAGATGTGTGGGCGAGCCTTGCGGGAGGAGGCAGACGGGGTGGGGTCGGTGGGTTAGTGGGCGAGGGGGTCGGGCGGTCGGTTGGGTGGCCGAGATCGAGGGGAATCGGGTGCGGGCACGCTGGGGCAGGCCGGCTCGTCTCGCTGGTGGGCCAGTCGGGCTGCGGCTGGCCTAGTCCAACCGCTGAGGGTTTTCCCTACTTTTTTTTTGAAATAAGACAGTGAAGAAATAAAATGTAAATATAAAATAAGAAATACTTTTATATAGGGAATATATATCAAAATTCTCAGAAAAACATAACCTATAAGATGAGCTATTTTTCGGAGGCAAAATAAAAACTTTATAAAAACATTTTTTTTGAAAATTCCAAATAAAACTCAAATTTGAATTCAAAACTTTTGGCACTAATTTCTTCTGACATTTTGGAGTGTCATGTTAGCGCCTCTCATACATTTGCTCAAGTATTTGTCAGGGATATTTGAACTTAATTTTCCAATGCCAAGTTGAATCCAAATTCAAATACAACTCAAATGCCTCTGAAATTTCCAAATGTCACTCAATTCAAAAAATGCATAGATGCTTAGCTAATAACTGTAAAACATTCCAAATTAAAATTTTGGGATGTTACACTCCCATCGAATGTCATGTGCATATGCAAAATTTTCCAACATGAATGAATGTGTTGATCCTGAATCGAATAAATCAGAAGCTGGTACTGAATTAACAAGGAGAGTACCCATCACAATAGCAGGTTGGTCTTGAGCTTCATTCAGATCAACATGATTAGCCTGGCCACGACCATAAGGCATGGCATTGTTGTTGCAGGGCCGGTTGTTACGACTAGTAGAAGGCAGAGCCAGCTGGTTCTGATTCTCAGGGCAGTTTCTGGAACGGTGACCTAGAAGGTTACACTTGAAGCATAGACCATCATTGGGGTTGGGAGCAGGAGCTTGCGGTGGTGCAGTTTGAAGAGGCTGCTCGCCGGTGGTGGAGGCAGATGTGGTGCAGCATAAGACTGTCTTGGTGCATGTGCCATTGGACGGTACATGCTATGGAGGATCCATACCCGACGATTATGCGCTCACGGGCCTGAAGATGAGCCAGCGTCATGGTTGCGCCTAAGAGATCCCTAATGTTCCTGAAGACCAATCTCAACCTGGATAGCCTTGTTCACCAAGGTGGCGAAGTCGGCAAAGTCATGAACGAGCAGTGCTAGCTTGATATCAGGGTGAAGTCCGTCACAATCTGCGAGCATCAGTAGCAATGTCTTCTTCTGCATGGTGGTACAAGTCTAGGAATTCCCGCTGATAAGCATCAACCGTCTTGTTGCCTTGGGTGAGGTTACTGAACTCGTGCTTCTTCCTATCCATGATTTCCCAAGGAATGAAGCAGGCACGGAAAGCTGCTTGGAAATCCGGCCAAGTGATGACCGTTCCAGCAGGTATGGTACGCGTGTGGTTGTCGCACCATTGAGCAGTGGGACACTTCAGAAAGAATGATGCAAAGGTGACATAGCTAGCAGGGGCCACACTAGCAGACCCCATTTCATACATGATGTCATGGAGCCAGTCATCAGCATCAAGGGGCTGAGTTGAACAACGGTAAATAGTTGGGTTCAGGTACATGAAATCCTACAGAGTTATTGGGGCTAGCTGTTGATTCATGTTGGGGCGAGGAAACTGAGCCATCATTCCTCCCATGAACTGGCGATTCAGCTCAAACTGCTGCATCATTCTAACCCTGAATTCGGGCGGTGGTGGAGCGTTGCCACCACGGCAACGACCAGTGGGTCTAACCATCCCGCTAACATGTAACAGGGGTAGTTCAGCATCGAGCATTTGTAAAGACAAAGGATCATTCATGATGAAACATGCATAATGAAAGAGATATGATGGATACCACATAGTAGTCAAGACGACACTGTGTGTACTATTCAAAATACTATTATAAGGAATAACTATGGCTGATCCAACTTTGGGGTGAATGTGGTCACGGGATCCTAATGTTAGAGTTAGTAAATTCGTTTAACCCGAATGGAAGAGAGATCAGAATCCTAGAGAATAGACGAGGAGGAAAAGATCCTAAAACCACCCAATGGCAACGTGGGCCCGTAAGACACAAAACCATGTTAGTAAAAGTTTTGTAGTGACTAGACTCGACTTCGGCCAAGGAGTTGGAAGGGGGGCTACCTACAGGCAGTCGGCTCTGATACCAACTTGTGACGCCCCTGATTCAATCATACACTAATCAAACACGCAAATGTGTACGATCAAGATAAGGGACTCACGGGAAGATATCACAACATAACTCTAGACACAAAGTGAAATAATACAAGCTTTATATTACAAGCCAGGGGCCTCGAGGGCTCGAATACATAAGCTCGAATACACAAGAGTCAGTGGAAGCAACAATATCTGAGTACATACATAAGTTAACAAGTTTGCCTTAAGAAGGCAAGCTGAACATGATCGAAAAGGCAAGGCCTCCTACCTGGGAGCGTCCTAACTACTCTTGGTCGTCGGCGGCCATCATGTAGTAGTAGGCACCCTGGGGTAGTAGTAGTCGTCAGTGGCGTCATCTGGGTGAAAAAGAGGTAGCAAAGCAACCGTGAGTACTCATACAATGTATTTGCAAGACTTACATCAGATCTCGACTAAGTATGCATCTGTATCAAAGGAATGGGTTGCATTTGTGGAGTGAACTGTAGAATGCCAGAAGAGAAGGGGAACGCCTAGCCTATCGAAGACTAGCATCTTCAAGCATCTTGCAACATGAGAAGAGATAAGAGTAGTATTATATTATTAGCAAGTATGTTGTAACATCGCCCAGAGATCACTTCCTTGACTCCCTGTGAGAAAACAATCCCGGAGCCATCATTTCCATTACATGCCTCAGCAACAAGTTCTAGTTGTATCTACCGGGATACAACTTCGAGCTTCCGTTACCGTGGACACGACTATTTGAATAAATAGAATACTTCCATGAAGGGGTGCACTAACTTACCCAACACGCTCGATCAACTCCGGCCGGACACACCATCAGGTCATGTCCGCCCTCGGCTGATCAACACACCACAGTCCTACCTAGGCTCAACAGAGAGGCCAACACGCCGGTCTACATCCTAAGCACGCAGGGGGCTTGGGCCCATCGCCCTTTGCACTCCGGCACATTAAGTAGGAAGCCGCTGAGCAGACCTAGCTGCCCCCTTAAAAAGGCAGGTGCTTACGCAGTCCAACCCGACATGCGCCGCTCCATTGCTGACGTCCGAAGAGCTTTCAGCTGATACATATGATGTAGAGTGCCCATACTTATTCCTGCGTCGTGGTCAGTGTGAAATGGCCAGAGGCCTATTCGGATCAAATATCCAAATCATTAGTGACTTGGTAGCGCGCGGTAATGATCAATGATCCATGATATGTGGTCTCGTTGCCCTGTCTCATGGACTTATGACAAGGGCTAAGAATGCCCGGCCGCGCCATGTGGAAAACTTGTCGGTATCCTCCAGATCAACCCGACTTCACATCACTCGTGGGTACCCCTCGGGGCCAACCCGATGTCATCATGGTTCCATGGTAAGTCAAAGTAACCGTGTGTCTGAAACAATAAGGGGGAAACCTGAGGAATCACCCTCGATGGATTCCCACTTGATGTAACCATCAAGGTGGACTTGGAGGAATCACCCTCCTTGGTCCACACTTGAGAGGTTGCACGGCAGTGTCATTATCAAAAGTGGTGAAGGACGAATCACCCTCGATGAGCACGACCGAATAGCTACACTACAGGGTTAACATCAGAAGTGCTGACGAGGTATCACCCTCGGCACTTGATAATAACTCTGCAGAGTCGTACAACTAGGGGGTGACGTGCGGTGTTGGGCCTGGACGTTGATCGAGTCATCGAACATAAAGCAGGGCAACTGGGACAAGGTGGGGGTCACTGATGGATCTCTAACCAACCTATACTAAACAATTTAGAATAAGCAGGTTAGGTACAAAAGCAGGTAACAAAAACAGGCTATGCATCAGAGTAGGATGATACAAAAATAGTAGCAGTTCTAATGCAAGCATAAGAGAGAAGGGAATGGTTGAAATCGGTATGATCAATGGGGGGTTTGCTTGCCTAGAAGCTATTCTGAAAAGAAAGAAGTGTCATCGATGACGTAGTCGATCACATGGGCATCATCGGTTTCGAGGTCTACGGGAGAGAAGATGGGGAAGAAACAGTAAATATAGTGCAAACAGATGCATCACTAAGCATGACATGACGATATGCAGAGGTAGGGTTGACATAATGTAGTACTATACGTTGCAAACGGAGGGAAAAAACATCCGAGGATGAATTCCCGATGTTAGGAGAATTCCGAACACGTGAAAGAGAGGGGACGGTTCCATGTTTAGCATGCTAGGGGCATGTGACAGATGAACGGATCGCGTATTCGGACTCATTGGATTTTTCCGAGCAACTTTCATGTATAAAACTTTTTCAACCGAGTTATAGATTATTTTATATTAATTTTCTAAGTTTTAATGAAATTCTGGAAATATCTTTAATTCGAAAAGGATTATTGTGTCAGCATGACGTCACCCTAACATCAGCAGTCAACCAACAAGTTGGACTGGTCAAGCTGATGCCTGGGACCCACCTGTCAATGACAGTGGGGGGGTTAATAGTGTTAAGAACTAATCTAAATTAGCCAACTAACCTACTGGGCCCACCTATCATGGGGTAATTAGGTTAAACTAATTATTTGAAAATGTGGTTTGGTTAATTAAAGGGTGGGACCCATCTGTTTGTGGTACTGGGTGGCCTAGTCAGCATGTTGAGCAAGTCAACATGGTCAATATGGCTCAGGGGATCCAAGTGCAGCGACCCAGGGTGGGCTACAGGGCCAACCATGTCAATGGCGTTGCTGGAGTAAGCTCTGACGACCTCAAACCCGGCGGCTGAACCACCACAAGCTGGAAAACCATGGTAGGGCATCATTTTGCGTGATTTTTGTTGCGTTCGAATGGATACTCCCCCGCTCATCGATCTGCGGCGTTGGAACGGGCGAAGGTGGCCGGCAAAGGCATCGGCAACGAGCAATGGTGTCGGCAGCTTCGGGCGAGCACGGGATCGGGACCGCGGGGTGCTAGCTGGCTAGCTAAGGGGCTCACTGGCCTCCTGGGAGGGCCAGGAGCAAGTGGGGATCGCCGGTGTGGGAAAAGAAGCACTGGATGCGCGAGCCCGACGGCCATAGAGGACGGCGGAGCTCAGCTACGCTGCGAGCTAGCTGCGGTGGAAGCGGAGACGCGCAAGGAGAGGGAGAAGGTGGGGGACACACGGTGGCCCGGTGGGTGACTAGGAGCAGAAGTGGCGCGGATTCGGGGCGGCGGCGTTCGTCGGAGCCGAGGGCGAAGGCGAGGTCATGGCGGTGCTACGAGGCCGTCATGGTCTGCGTGGCTCAGCGGGAAGGATGAGGAGGTCGAGGCAGAGCCTGGGGCACGTTGGCGAGGCGAAGGCTGGCTGGTGGCCACGGTAGAGTGTGATGAGCGGCGACTGAGAGGCGCGACCGAGGCAGATTTGGAGGGGAGAGAGCATAGACGAGAGAGAGAGAGAGAGAAAACGAGGAGGGCAGGTGAGTGGGAAAGGGGATCGAGGAGGCACGAGGGCCTTATCCGCCGTCGTCGCTGGCGAGGTGGCTCGGTGGCGACCGTGGGCATGGTCGGGGAAACAGGGAGGGGGAAGGGGCGACCCGGCAGGGAAGGTGGGCCGGCTTGCTGGGATGGGCCATGGCCCAGGGGCAGGGCTCTCTCTCTCTCTCTTTGTCTATCTCCTATGCTTTTCCTTTTCTTTTAAAACTTTCTATTTTCCAAAACTTTTCAAAACCAAAACAATTTATAAATTATAAAACTTACACCTAAGATATCATCATGTTTTAGGCTACTGCTACAATTAGTTTAGCATTAAAATAAAACATGTTAGCATTTTTATAATTTTAAATAGCATTTAAATTATTGTTTTAACCAGTGCTTTAATTGGTTTAGGCCATTTAGACATTTTGCAAAAATGTTGGTTCACCACCAATATCAACAGAGGATTATTAACCACATGATGAACATTTTGGATTTCATGTTTGAGCAAATTGAACTTCACTCATAATTTTGAAATTGTATTCAACTGGAATTTGAAATGAGATATTGATCAAAGTGACTAAGCACTGTTTTAGCAAAATGATTAGCTTGATCTCCG
Organism: Triticum aestivum; assembly: GCF_018294505.1. Taxonomy (NCBI): domain Eukaryota; kingdom Viridiplantae; phylum Streptophyta; class Magnoliopsida; order Poales; family Poaceae; genus Triticum; species Triticum aestivum. The sequence continues at coordinate 261,976,373 of NC_057800.1, forward strand.
GAATTACTATGGCATCATTACACAGGGGTGTTACAGTCCATGTGGACAACGCCCCAGAGATCGTTTTCGATGTCGCGGTCCGTCCTATGGACATCGCCCCGGAGATCGATTCCAATGCCGCTGTCCGTCCTGTGGACATCGCCCCGGAGATCGATTCTGATGCCGCTGTCCATCCTGTGGACATCGCCCCAGAGATCGATTTCGATGTCACGGTCCGTCCTGTGGACATCGCCCAGAGATCGACTCCCATGCCTCTGTCCGTGCTGTGATCATTGCCCGAGAGATCGATGACAAGAAATAGTTCGTCGCGCTAATCCTTCAAGGTACTTTGCATTGTGTTTAATTACTAGAACCATGTGTGTTATCAAACCATATTAGGTCTAGTGCACTTTCTTGTGTGGGTGGTACTTGCTACTTTTGTTTGATAGTGAATCATGCAAACCCTCTCCGAGTTATGGAAACAGATGTATCCTCACCAGCTTTTGATGTAATATATGGCATGCTTAGATGTAAGTTTGAACTGTTTATCATATCAGCAGTGATTGTTTGATGGTTCTTGGTGTTAGTGGGCTAGCTACTGTGCGAGCTATAGTACTTGCAAAACACTCATCGAAGAGAAACATTGGGGCTGATGAGCTCGTGGTACGCTTATAGGTCTGATCTGTCATCGATTGGCCAATAACCCAAGCTCCTAAAATTGTAGGCTTAGCGACCGATCAGACAATAGCCCACAATTATGCATTAATTCACATCAAACTCAAAGAGTTGGTTCACGGATACATTCAGGCCTCATTTGGCTCATGGGGTAGGAAAATCGTAGCAATACGAAAGTCATAGGAAATGAGATGACATGTATCTTAAATCCTATGAGTAGGAATAGGAAAGGAGATGCCCTTTGATTCACATTATAGGATTTTTTTCCATTGAGTCTAGGCTAATGTTTTTTTTTCACATCAAATGTGGAGGATAGGAAGAATTCCTCCATAAGAATATGATTCCATTCCTATAAACCAAAGGGGCTCTATAGAAATTTTTCCTATAGAAATCCTATCCTATGAAATTCCTACAAGATTCCTCTAAACCAAATGAGGCCTCACATTAATAGCCACCAAATTGGCACGTACTTGTAACATGCGTGAATGTGTAATTTTTTGGGTGGAAGCATGAATGTGTAGTGACATCGTACTTTCGGAGTGGCTACAGAGAGTGTGTACGTGTGCTAGAGGGGTTCCGGGATGGAGTCAGGGAGAGAGATCTAGAGAGAGAGAAAGACCCTCTTTCTACTCCTAATCGTTAGATTGACAAAGGGTATTTTTTGAGAACACAAAATTGTAGCAGTACAAAGACGTACTCCCTCTGTTCCAAAATAGATGACTCAACTTTGTACTAACTTTGAAACGGAGGGAGTACAAATCCTGGGTGGGCTAGTTGGCCTAGTGGGTTTCAGTGATATGACGTGCTATGGTGCCATCCAGTCTTCGCATGTGGTAGCAGTATTGCGGGTATAGTAAGTTTTCTTGAAGAAGCAGAATTCAACGGAGTCATGATGGTTCCTTTGTCCGACCAACTTACAGTGGGAAAGGTTGGGCTGCGCTACGACTGGGGTGGACCAGGATAATTTTGTGCATGGCAGGTGGACTAGGATGGTCGACGTCCGACATGTCGGCGCATGAAAGTATTCTTCCCGATATCAAGGACGAGCAACGAGTATTCATTGTTTTTTTTGGTGAAAGCTATTGTCTCCTCTGTTACGACGGAGGAGTGTGAGACACGACAGCCCAGTGAACTTGGCATGTGCACAACTCCCTCCTTCCACATGTGACATAGTGTTGACTATAACGTTGGCTACAAGGTTACAACCTTTTCTCACTTTCTCTCTATCCATTTCCTCTCAAATATTTTTTACCTTCTTTTTTAGACACAATTTTTAATACCTGTTATTTTAGAATTAGTTTTTTATACCTAGGAGCACATGTAGAGACGGGCTCTTGCAGAGCCCACTCCTTGACTTTGTCAATGCCTCACTCTCCTCCACATAAGCGAGCTTATAGCCCAGTATTGTACTAGTACTACTTGCTATGAATGCGGGTAGCTGGCATCTAAGGGGGGAGCGCGCGCAGCAGGGGGGATGGGTTTTCTGGTGGGCCAGGACGATCAGAAGCGGGCTTGGAAGCGGTCTGGATTCCCGCATGGCCCACCTCACATTATCATGATATTTCTAGGAGTCCATGCATGGCGGGCGGGTGATCTGTTCTCCCTCCCCCGTCTCTCTCTTCTCAGCAGACGCCCGCCGAGCGGTTAGATTTCGGCTATCGACGGTTTATTCAATTGCAATCCCACATGTCAGTGAAAATGCAAGACAACACATGTCTCCTCTTGTGAGCGCCGTGCGAGCCGGACTGTCGGGGGTGCGACGCAAATGTGACATGCGTGCTTTGAGTGTGCCGCCTTTTCCTTTTGAACTTGCAAAGCGTAACATTTTCATGCGATCGATCGATAGAAATCCAGAACAAAATGATGAGGGTGGGGCTTTCCCGCGCATTAGGCGGGCTAGTTTGAGTGATATGACGTGCTACAATGCCGTCCACTTGCTCCATTTTTATGTAAGCAAGAGTCTACACCCTTACGTGGGAGGAGTGTGAAAAATGGTGGATCTGATTTTGATCGAGGGATAACTGTTCCCTGCGGAATAATGCAGCACTGTTAGTGATGATAGTATGATAGTTAGGGCATCTCCAGTGCTGACCCACAAATTTACTCTGGCATCTGTCCGAGGACACAAATGCCACAGGATGCCATCCAATGCTACCCGCATACCTTTCGACAACAATATGAACTAACCCAACGAAATTCATGCAAACAAAGAAAATTTCAATTAACATAATGAAATTCATTACATTTTGAATACTTTTCCTATAAACTGGACGAAATCCATTACATATTTCACACAAACCATACTAAAACCTACTGTAAACCTAATCTAAACAATAGCCGGCACTCGACCACCATGCCCGGCCATGAGCCCCGAGAACTGATGCTCTGGCTATTGCCTTTGCCTCCTCCTCATCCGCCTTGGCTTTGTCCAGCTCCGCCTCGATAACCTCCTCCTCCGAAGCACAAGGTTTTGAAGATTTCCGCCTCCACGTCGTCGTCAAGCGGCTAATCTACCGTCGATGTTGTTGGGAAACACAATAATTTCAAAAAAATTCCTACACACACGCAAGATCTGTCATGGTGATGAATAGCAACGAGAGGGGAAGAGTGTTGTCCACGTACCCTCGTAGACCGTAAGCGGAAGCGCTATGACAACGCGGTTGATGTAGTCATATGTCTTCACGATCCTTCCGATCCTAGTACCGAAAGTACGGCACCTCCACGATCTGCACACGTTCGGCTTGGTGACGTCCCAGGAACTCTTGATCCAGCTGAATGTCGAGGGAGAGCTTCGTCAGCATGACGGCGTGATGATGGTGATGATGAAGCTACCGGTGCAGGGCTTCGCCTAAGCACTACGACGATATGGCCGAGGTGGATTATGGTGGAGGGGGGCACCGCACACGGCTACGGGATCAATGAATAACTTGTGTGTCCTAGGGTGCCCCCTTGCCCTCGTATATAAAGGAGCAAGGGGGAGGCCGGCCGGCCCTTGGGGCGTGCCAAGGAGGGGAGGAGTCCTCCTCCTAGTAGGAGTAGGACTCCCCCTTTCCTTGTCCAACTAGGAGGAGGAAGGGGGAAGGAAGCAGAGGGAGAGAGGGAGGGAAAGAGGGGGAGCCACCCCCTCTCCTTGTCCAATTCGGACTCCTCAAGGGGGGGCGGCCAGCCCTAAGGCCCCCTCCTCTCTCTCTCCGACAAGGCCCATGTTGGCAATTAGATCCCCTGGGGTTTCTGATAACCCCCCGGCACTCCGATAGCTATCTTGTAACCCCCGGAACTCATCCGGTGTCCGAATATAGTCATCCAAAATATCAATCTTTATGTCTCAACCATTTCGAGACTCCTCGTCATGTCCGTGATCACATCCGGGACACCGAACTATTTTCGGAACATCAAAGCACATGAGCTCATAATACCGATCGTCACCGAACATTAAGCGTGCGGACCCTACGGGTTCGAGAACTATGTAGACATGACCGAGACACGTCTCTGGTCAATAACCAACTATGTAGACATGACCGAGACACGTCTCCGGTCAATAACCAATAGCGGAACCTGGATGTTCGTATTGGCTCCCACATATTCTACGAAGATCTTTATCGGTCAAACCGCATAACAATATACGTTGTTCCCTTTGTCATCGGTATGTTACTTGCCCGAGATTCGATCGTCGGTATCTTAATACCTAGTTCAATATTGTTACCAGCAAGTCTCTTTACTCGTTTCGTAATGCATCATCCCATAATTAACTCATTAGTCACATTGCTTGCAAGGCTTATAGTGATGTGCATTACCGAGAGGGCACAGAGATACCTCTCCGATACTCGGAGTGACAATTCCTAATCTCTATCTATGCCAACTCAATAAACACCATCAGAGACACCTGTAGAGCATCTTTATAGTCACTAGTTACGTTGTGACATTTGATAGCACACTAAGTGTTCCTCCGATATCCGGGAGTTGCATGATCTCATAGTCATAGGAACATGTATAAGTTATGGACAAAGCAATAGAAACAAACTAAACGATCATCGTGCTAAGCTAACGGATGGGTCAAGTCAATCACATCATTCTCTAATGATGTGATCTTGTTAATCAAATGAAAAATCATGTCTATGGTTAGGAAACACAACCATCATTGTTTCAACGAGCTAGTCAAGTAGAGGCATACTAGTGACATTCTGTTTGTCTATGTATTCACACATGTACTAAGTTTCCATTTAATACAATTCTAGCATGAATAATAAACATTTATCTGATATAAGGGAATATAAATAACAACTTTATTATTTCCACTAGGGCATATTTCCTTCAGTCTCCTAGTTGAACTAGAGTCAATAATCTAGATTACATTTTAATGATTCTAACACCCATGGAGTCTTGGTGTTGATCATGTTTTGCTCATGAGAGAGGCTTAGTCAACGGGTCTGCAACATTCAGATCCGTATGTATCTTGCAAATCTCTATGTCTCCCTCCTTGACTTGATCGCAGATGGATTGAAGCGTCTCTTGATGTGTTTGGTTCTCTTGTGAAATCTGGATTCGTTTGCCAAGGCAATTGCACTAGTGTTGTTACAAAATATTTTCATTGGACCCGATGCACTAGGTATGACACCTAGATCGGATATGAACTCCTTCATCCAGACTCCTTCATTTGCTGCTTCCGAAGCAGCTATGTACTCCGCTTCACACATAGATCCCGCCACGACGCTCTGCATGGAACTGCACCAACTAACAGCTCCACCATTTAATAAAAACACGTATCTGGTTTTTGACTTAGAGTCATCCGGATCAGTGTCAAAGCTTGCATCGATGTAACCTTTTATGAAGAGCTCTTTGTCACCTCCATATACGATAAACATATCCTTAGTCCTTTTTAGATATTTCAGGATGTTCTTGGCCGCTGTCTAGTGATCCATGCTTAGATTACTTTGGTACCTCCCTGCTAAACTAATAGCAAGGCACATATCAGGTCTGGTACACAACATTGCATACATGATAGAACCTATGGCTGAAGCATAGGGAATGACTTTCAATTTATCTCTATCTTTTGCAATGGTCGGGCATTGAGTCTGACTCAACTTCACACCTTGAAACATGGGCAAGAACCATTTCTTTGCTTGATCCATTTTGAACTTATTCAAAACTTTATCAAGGTATGTGCTTTGTGAAAGTCCAATTAAGCGTCTTCATCTATCTCTATAGATCTTGATGCCCAATATATAAGCAGCTTCATCGAGGTATTTCATTAAGGAATGCAGTTTTGACATCCATTTGCCAAATTTCATAATCATAAAATGCGGCAATTGCTAACATGATTCGGACGGACTTAAGCATCGCTATGGAGAGGGTCTCACTGTAGTCAACTCCTTGAACTTGTCGAAAACCTTTTGCAACAACTCGAGCTTTGTAGACAGTAACATTACCGTCAGCATCAGTCTTCATCTTGAAGATCCATTTATTCTCTATGGCATGCCGATCATCGGGCAAGTCAACCAAAGTCCACACTTTGTTCTCATACATGGATCCCATCTCAGATTTCATGGCTTCAAGCCATTTTGCAGAATCTAGGCTCATCATCGCTTCCTCATAGTTCGTAGGTTCGTCATGGTCAAGTAACATGACCTCCAGAATAGGATTACCGTACCACTCTGCTGCGGATCTTACTATGTTTGACCTACGAGGTTCGGTAGTAACTTGATCAGAAGTTTCATGATCATCATCATTAGCTTCCTCACTTACTGGTGTAGGAATCACTTGAACTGATCTTAGTGATGAACTACTTTCCAATAAGGGAGCAGGTACAATTACCTCATCAAGTAATACTTTCCTCCCACTCACTTATTTTGAGAGAAACTCCTTCTCTAGAAAGGATCCATTCTGAGCAACGAATATCTTGCCTTCGGATCTATGATAGAAGGTGTACCCAACCATCTCCTTTGGGTATCCAATGAAGACACATTTCTCCGATTTGGGTTCGAGCTTATCAGGTTGAAGCCTTTTCACATAAGCATCGCAACCCCAAACTTTAAGAAACGACAACTTGGGTTTCTTGACAAACCACAGTTCATAAGGTGTCGTCTCGACATATTTAGATGGTGCCCTATTTAACATGAATGCATCCATCTCTAAAGCATAACCCCAAAGCGATAGCGGTAAATCAGTAAGAGACATCATAGATCGCACCATATCTAGTAAAGTACGATTACGACGTTCTGACACACCATTACGCTGTGGTGTTCCGGGTGGCGTGAGTTGCGAAACTATTCCGCATTGTTTCAAATGAAGACCAAACTCATAACTCAAATATTCACCTCCACGATCAGATCGTAGAAACTTAATTTTCTTGTTACGATGATTTTCCACTTCACTCTGAAATTCTTTGAACATTTCGAATGTTTCAAACTTATGTTTCATCAAGTAGATATACCCATATCTGCTCAAATCATCTATGAACCTCAATGTTCATTGGACCACATACATCAGTATGTATGATTTCCAATAACTTGGTTGCTCGCTCCATTTTTCCATAGAACGGAGTTTTAGTCATCTTGCCCATGAGGCATGGTTCGCAAGTACCAAGTGATTCATAATCAAGTGATTCCAGAAGTCCATCAGAATGGAGTTTCTTCATGCGCTTTACACCAATGTGACCCAAACGGTAGTGCCACAAATAAGTTGCACTATCATTATCAACTCTGCATCTTTTGGCTTCAATAGTATGAACATGTGTATCACTACTATCAAGATTTTGTAAAAATAGACCACTCATCAAGGGTGCATGACCATAAAAGATATTACTCATATAAATAGAACAACTATTATTCTCTGATTTAAATGAATAACTGTCTCGCCTCAAACAAGATCCAGATATAATGTTCATGCTCAACGCTGGCATCAAATTACAATTATTTAGGTCTAAAACTAATCCCGAAGGTAGATGTAGAGGTAGCGTGCCGAAGGCGATCACATCGACTTCGGATCCATTTCGCGCGTGCATCGTCACCTCGTCCTTAGCCAATCTTCGCATAATCTATAACCCCTGTTTCGAGTTGCAAATATTAGCAACAGGACCGGTATCAAATACCCAGGCGCTACTGCGAACATTAGTAAGGTACACATCAATAACATTTATATCAAATATACCTTTCACTTTGTCGATATCAAATATACCTTTCAACTTGTCTGAGTACAGACAACTACAAATGAAGAAGGCTGAGAAGCCTGACTATCTACAAGACCCTACCGAGGGCACAAGATCGTAGCTGAGGTAACAAGCTAAACATTGAAGTCCACGCGGAACTACTAGCGAGACTGACATCTCTCTGCAAAAACATAAATTAAACAAACCTGGGTACAAATGTACCCAGCAAGACTTACATCAGAACTAACTACGTATGCATCGGTATCAAAAAAGGGGGTAGTGGAGTTTAACTGCAGCAAGCCAGATTTGACTTAGTGGCTAACATGAACCACGACTGCAAGCAACTCTTTTGAGGTGGCGCACACGAGTCCACATATTCACCATATCAATTCACCACTATGGATCTGCTCCCCTCTCCCTACGAGAAGGCCATCCATAGCACTCATGCTTATCTTGCGCATTCTAGGGTATCCACTTTCACTTGTCTATGAACTGTATAGGCAACCAAGTAGTCCTTTACCATGGACGCGGCTATTTGAATAGATGATGTTAACCCTATAGGGGTGTATTTCTTCACACACGCTCTCACCACTTACCGCCGTTTACACGACATGTACTCGGCAACCTTCAAGCGGAAGCCCAATGAGGGTGTCGGCCACGGCTTACCTAAACACTCAAGTCTCTAGTCTAGGTTTATCGACTATCCAGGTTCCATCCGCAGGGAGTCCGGCAGGTTTCCACACACGGCCCCGAACGATGTGTACAAGGTTTCGAGACACCAAACGGGCGCCCTGCATACCCGTCCACGGTGTATCTACCGCATCATAGCCCACCCCTAGGGTCAGCTCTATGCACGGCCGCCAACACATATCCTATAAACACCAGAAACTAGTTGCAACTCCTGGACAGAGAACTAGGGTGGTTAAGGAGCCAAGAGGGCCAATTAAGGATCCCAATTCATGGTAGTAACTGATTCTTAAATCACACATACAGATCTCAGTGCTTAAGGATGGTTCCAATGAAACAACCCACCATGTACTCCTACATGGCCTCTCATTGATACCTTTACCAAAACATGTTCAACACACTTAGCTCACACACAGTAGGACATGTTCACAACTTTCCAATTCATCCCTGATGAATCAAACCTGACTCAACTCTAAGCAGTAGCAAGCATGACAAACAAGCATGAATGAGTAGGCACATCAGGGCTCAAACAACTCCTACTCATGATAGTGGGTTTCATCTATCTAATGTGGCAATGACAGGTCATGTAGAGGAACAGGGGTTCAACTAACGCAGCATGTAACAGTTGAATCATTGTTATCCTAATGCAAGAAAAGAGAGCAGGAGCGAGAGAGTGGGATTGTATCGGAATGAAAAAGGGGGTTTTGCTTGACTGGCACTTCTAAACATAATATAACTCTTCATCGGTGTCACCGAACACGTCATCGGAACACATCTATCGAGAGGGAACAATCACCGACAAACAAAGAAGAAACACAATCAATGCCATGCAACAATATGATGCATGAATGTGACATGGCAATATGTTGTTGATTGGCCTAATGCAACTAGCAACAAGTTAAATGGAGTTTGTTTGAACACTAGGTTCAAATTCAAACTCCATATGTGCTTTCTTAAATGTCATTTAATTGAATTGTCCTAAACAGAGGACATAAGTTGCTCTAACATGCATGCAAATTCCATAAACAGATTCTTTGGATTTTTCTAACAATTTTTCATATATAAATTATTTCCATTGGAGTCATAGATTATTTTCTATGGATTTTTGAAGTTTTGGGCATTTTGTGAAAATAAATAAATCAAATAGATTCATTTAAAATCCAGAAAATCATTACTGCGTCATCATGGGATCAACATGACGTCAGCAAGTCAAAGGCGATAGCCCATGTCAAACTTGACGCCTGGGACCCACATGTCAGTGTCTCAGGGCTGGTTTGGGTGGATGACACGTGGGGCCGGTCAACACTGACTTGACCAAGTCAAAGCTGGCACGTGGGGTCCACACATATTAGTACTAATCTTAAGAGAAAATTAGACTCACCTAATTAGGCTCAGGGTCCCACAAGTCAGTGGCTCTAGAGGGGTGATTAGTGGGCTCATTAGCAACTAATGATGTCGCCATGTCAGCCTCGCTGGAAACTGGCCGGCGGCAACCATTCCGCACGGCGGAGGCATCGGGTTTTGCCATCCGGCGTCCATTGGGCTCGCGGTTTGGCCCTATGGGCTGCTGGACGTGCACCGCATCCAACGGAGCACGCGGCTGGGTGAGGGGAGGTCGAGAAGTACGGCAGCGACCACTTGGGCGGCGGCCAGAGCTAGGGCAACGGTGGAGATGGCGCTACAGGGCATGGCAGGGCGAACCCGTGAGTGCTTCAGGTTCCCAGGAGCGCGGCGAGCTCGCTGATGATGCTCGGGTGAGCGGCCGAGCTCAAGAGCACAGAGCTCGTTGGCAATGGCGGTGGCGATCTTCAGCGGAGATGGGGAACGGAGCTAGAGCATGAACGCGAGAAGGAGAGGTTGGGGAGTAGGTCCGTCAGCTCACAGCGGTTGCAGAATGCGTCTCAACAGCTTGGGGGAGGTCAGACGATGTCGGGGTGTTGCCGGTGATCTCGGAGGTCGGGGGTTGAAGATGACGGTGGTGATGGCGTTGCAGGCCTCATGCCATCGTGTGCTTTGTCGTGCGGCTCCACAGCGTCGGGGCGGAGCTAGGGGACCAGACGACGAGGCGAGGCGTGCCCGGTGGCTGTGGTGCTGCTCGGCGGCACGCCGCGCTGCGCTCGGGTGCGAGGTGGAGAGGGACCAGAGGAGGGGGGAAGCACGGGGGAGAGTGAGAGAGGTTCGGGTGGGGTGTCGTGGCGTCTCCAGGCGCTCGAACAAGGGCAGGGAGGAGGAAGCAGGAGGTGGAGGCCTCGGGTGCGCGTGCGTCGACACGCCTCTGCCTACTGGCAGAGGTTGAAGACGACCGCTTCGGCCAGTGGGCTGGGCCACCATCTGGGCGGCCAGGTGGGCTGCTACAGGTAAGCCAGGTAAGTATCTTCTCTCTCTCTGCTTTCCTATTTTAGTTTCTGTTTTCTATTATTCTGTAGTATTTAGGGCTTTACTAAAAATACTTAAACAGATCCAAAAATCATGAAACTGCTCAATGCCACTGCTTGGAATATAACCAACAGCAAACATTTTAGTTTATGATTATTTGAGCATTTAAAATATTATATAGCATTTAAATGCCCAAATGCAAATAGACTATGATTTAATTCAGTGCCCAAAGTTGTCCTAGAAAAATCTGAACCATTTTTGACAGAGGTTCTAGACAAAGGCAAAGATGATGAACATTTTAGAAGGGCATTTCAGGTTCATTGAAAAAATATTTAGTAAACCTAGTTGGTTTAAGTGGTGCTGGGGGTTTCTATCATCCCCACTTCAACTTTCTGAGAAAATTTAACATGATGATCATGCAAGGACAAGCAAAGGCTAAGCTAGGGATGTGAAAATAACTTTTAATGTCGGCGATGAGCCAAAATACAGGACAGTCCGGGCACCAGCCGCCTTGGTCCTCAACCCGATCGTGGACGGCTTTCGGCTCACCAAAGTTCTCATGGACGGCGGCAGCAGACTAAACCTCATCTATGAGGATACACTCCACAAAATGGAAATAGACAGGAGCTGCATCAAGCAAAGCAACACGACCTTCCGAGGAATCATTCCCAGTCGGGAGGCACGGTGTGCGGGAAAAATCAAACTTGACGTGGTATTCGGCACGCCGGAGAATTATCGGTCCGAACAGATAACCTTCCAAGTGGCCCCTTTCAACAGTGGATATCATGCCCTCTTGGGGCGAGATGCATTTACACGCTTCCAAGCTGTACCTCATTACAGATACATGAAGCTTAAAATGCCTGGCCCAATGAATAATCACTCTCGCTAGTGATCTGGACATTGCACACTGTGCTGAAAATAAAACCGCATCTCTGGCCCTCGAGGCATTATCTGAAGCCCTCGCGGCCGAAGAATTAACCGCACTACGCTCCACGGTGGACAGGGACGATGTGATCCTAGATAAACGACCCAAATCCACATCCTTCAAATCGGCAGAAGAAATAGTCAAATTCCAAGTCCATCCAATGAACCCTAAGAAGACAACGTCTATTGGAGCACAACTAGACCCAACGGTTGACGTGGAGCTACGAGAATTCCTGCGCGAGAGCTGGGATATATTCGCCTGGCACCCTTCTGATATGCTAGGAATCCCACGCAAGTTGGCTGAACACAACCTCAATATATTGAGGGGATATAAACCGGTCAAGCAAACACTGCGGCGCTTTCCCGAACTCAAACGTCAAGCTTTGGGGGAGGAGCTAGCGAAACTAATCGAGGCCGGATTCATAAGAGAAATAAAACACCCAGACTGGCTGGCCAACCTGGTGATGGTGCCAAAGAAAGACAAATCCTGGCGCCTGTGCGTCGATTTCAAAGACCTCAATAAGGCTTGCCCCAAGGATCCCTCCGCCCTCCCCTGCATCGAGCAGATCATTGATGCTACGACATGACACGACTCATTGTGCTTCCTCGACGCATATTCCGGATACCATCAAATTAAAATGAAGGAGTCCGATCAAGCCGTAACAACATTCATTACCCCATATGGGCCATTCTGCTTTAACACCATGTCCTTAGGGCTCAAAAATGCCGGCGCCACCTACCAACACACGATTCAAACATCCCTGGAGAAACAGATCGGCAAGACAGTTGAAGCATATGTGGACGACGTCGTCATCAAAACTAGGCACGTTGAAACACTCATAGACGATTTATGTCTCACATTCGACAACCTTCGTGCATATGACATCAAGCTCAATCCGGAAAAGTGCATTTTCGGTGTCCCCGCGGGAAAACTGCTGGGCTTCATCGTTTCCAATAGAGGAATTGAAGCAAATCCAGCCAAAATCCGAGCTTTGTCACAATTGGCTATGCCAACGGGCCTTAAACAGGTTCAAAATCCCGCCTGTTGTGTGGCAGCTTTAAGACGCTTTATCTCCAGATTGGGAGAAAAGACATTGCCACTCTATCGCCTTCTGCGGTGCACCGATCACTTCGAGTGGACGAATGTGGCAATGGCCGGACTGGAAGAAATAAAAACCCTTCTAGCAAGCAACCCAATCCTGGCTGCGCCTAACATCGACGAACACATGTTATTATACATATCAGCAACACACCAGGTGGCGAGCGCCGTGCTCGTCGTTGAGCGAGAGCGGGATGGACACAAATTTCCAGTTCGGAAGCCGGTATACTATGTATCCACTGTCCTCACACCATGCAAATCCTGGTACACACATTATCAAAAGATAGCATACGCGGTCTTCATGGCACCCCGAAAGCTACGACACTACTTCCGGGAGTGTTCGATCACGGTGGCCTCTGAAGTACCACTCAATGACATAACAAACAACTGCGATGCCACTGGCCGGATTGCCAAATGGTCCATCGAGCTCCTTCCATTTGACATAACATACAAACTGCATCGAGCCATTAAATCCCAAGTACTGGCTGACTTCGTCGCCGAATGGACAGAGGCCGAACTCCCTAAGAGTATGACACATATTCCAACTGGGTTATGTATTTTGATGGTTCTAAAATGCTAGCAGGGCTAGGAGCGGGCGTCGTTTTAACGTCCCCCACTAGATATGTCGTCCAATACATACTCCAAATATTATACACAGACTCCAACAACGCAGCCGAATATGAGGCCTTACTGCATGGTCTTCAGATGGTCGTCTCCATGGGCATACAACGCCTGGAAGTGCGTGGGGACTCAAACCTCGCAATATCTCAAATAAATGGAGACTTCAACGCCAAAGATCTGAAGATGGCGGCGTATCGTAATGCCGTCCTAAAAATGTCGGCCTGGTTCGACGGGCTCGAATTTCATCCCGTGGCCTAAGAAAGTAATCAAGCGGCGGGCGTCCTTGCTCGCATCAGCGCCAAGCGCGACCCCATCCCACCTAATATCTTTCTGGGAAAGCTTTTTAAGCCATCCGTGGTGTGGCAAGAGGAGAGTGGCAACACTAGTACGGATCCGAACACAGATTCTGAACACACCAATATCATCGGGGGCTCAGCCACCAAAATAACACCGTCGGCCCATCTCATTATGGCAGTCATTGCCCCATGGACCGAACCCTTCTTGGCCTACCTTAATAGGAAGGAACTCCCTAAGGATCAGAATGAGGCCGCTGCATTGTCTGGCATTAGAAGGCCTACAAGGTTCACGACGGAGAGCTCTACAAGAAAAGCGCTACCGAAGTCCTTCAAAGATGTATCTTCGAGGAAGAAGGGCGGCAGCTCCTGGCTGAAATTCATGCCGGTCTCGGTGGGCACCACGCCATAGCTCAGGCTGTTGTTAGCAAGGCCTTCCGTATGGTTTTTTATTGGCTGACGGCCCGAGCAGATGCACATGACCTTGTCCAACGTTGCGTCGTATGCCAACTCTTCACCAACCAAAGCCATATGCCGCCCACCGCCTTACAAATAATCCCCATCACTTGGCCTTTCGTAGTCTGGGGGCTCGATATGGTTGGACCCGTTAAAGGAGGAATCCATAAGAAAAAGTATCTACTGGTCATGGTGGACAAATTCACCAAGTGGATAGAGGCCAAACCAGTTAAAACGGCCGAGTCCGGGCCGGCGATAGAATTCATATCCGGTGTTGTACACCATTATGGTGTTCCACACAGCATCATTACCGATAACAGCTCCAATTTTACAGCCGATGAGGTGAAAACCTGGTGCGCTAATCTGGGCATCAAACTCGATTACGCCTCTGTCTATCATCCGCAAACAAACGGTCAAGTCGAATGAGCCAATGATCTTATTATGAGCGGCATCAAGCCTAGACTAGCACGGTATTTGAAAGAATCAGACAAGCACTGGGTTGAGGAGCTCGTCTTTGTACTCTGGGGGCTGCGGACCACGCCGAATCGTACTACCGGATATACACCTTTCTTCATGGTGTACGGCGCAGAGGCAGTGTTACCCTGCAACATTATTCATGACCCACCTCGAGTGTGCATGTACGAAGAGAGAGAGAGAGAGAGAGAGAGAGAGTGGGACTGAGAGAGAGGCGAGCTTGATCGACAGGACAGCTTAGATGCCTTGGAGGAGTAGCACGACGTCGCAAAAGCCCATTCCGCATTTTATCAATAGCAGGCTCACAGATATCAAAGCAGAGAAGTGTGGGCCAAGACTTATAATGTTGGCGAACTCATTCTACGCATGCTGGAGAAGAAAAAGGACAAACTCAAGCCCAAGTGGGAGGGTCCCTTCATCATTGACGAAGTTCTCACCTTAGGAGTGCACCGCCTGCGTGATGCATCAGACAATCGCTTAGAGCCGAACCCCTGGAACGCGGCCAGACTTCGATGATTCTATGCCTAGCGCCGAACTCTATGTTCGTCTCCTTCCTCCCGTTGTTTCCATCATTTTTTTCTCTTTTCGTTTTTTCTCTTTAGCTTTAAAGCTTTCACGTGGTTAGGCTGTGTACCCCTGACGCATACATCTTCAAATATGTACATCCATTATACCTGGGGGCTTCTTGGACAGAAGCTTGCTATTATTATTTTCCAAGCATTAAGCTCATCACATATGCGTCTTTTCCCATATGTACCTTTTCTTCACCATTATATGCATCAATATGACTTAAGTTTTGGCCAAGCTGGGTTGCCTGGCTCCTTTGCTTATGCCCTACGTTCCCGTTAATTCGGCTAGGGCATAAAGGGAGCACCTCTGTGATTGTTACTGCCGGGTCCTCCAGATGTGTACCTCAGACTGGGTGAAGCCAAAAGCTAGCGTTCTTAAGGGAATATTCGGTCGGTGAATTAAAGATGTTTCCGCGTTCACCCCATCGTGAACCCCCAGAAGTTACTAATATGTCTCCGACATATCTATAATTTTTGATTGTTCCATGCTATGATATTATCAACCTTGGACATTTTATCTGCATTTATATGCTATTTTATATGATTTTTGGGAGTAACCTATTAACCTAGAGCCCAGTGCCAGTTTTTTGTTTTTTCCTTGTTTTATAGTATCGCTGAAAAGGAAAACCAAACGGAGTCCAATTGACCTAAAACTTCACGGAACTTATTTTTGGACCAGAAGAAGCCCACAGAGTATCGGAGATGGACCAGGAGAGTCCCGGGCTACCCACGAGGGTGGGGGGCGCGCCCCCCAGGCTCGTGGACAGCCCGAAGGTCCACCGACGTACTTCTTCCTCCTATATATATATATATATATCCATATACCCTAAAAACTTCGGGGAGCACGATAGATCGAGAGTTCCGCCGCCAGAAGCCTCCGTAGCCACCGAAAACTAATATAGACCCGTTCCGGCACCCTGCCGGAGGGGGGAATCCCTCTCCGGTGGCCATCTTCATCATCCCGGTGCTCTCCATGATGAGGAGGGAGTAGTTCTCCCTCGGGGCTGAGGGTATGTACTAGTAGCTATGTGTTTGATCTCTCTCTCTCTCTCTCTCTCTCTCTTGTTATTGAGGTGGTACGATCTTGATGTGTCGCGAGCTTTGCTATTATAGTTGGATCTTATGATGTTTCTCCCTCTCTACTCTCTTGTAATGGATTGAGTGTTCCCTTTGAAGTTATCTTATCAGATTGAGTCTTTAAGGATTTGAGAACACTTGATGTTTGTCTTGCGTGGGATACCCGTGGTGACAATGGGGTATTCTATTGATCCACTTGATGTATGTTTTGGTGATCAACTTGCGGGTTCCGCCCATGAACCTATTCATAGGGGTTGGCACACGTTTTCGTCTTGACTCTCCGGTAGGAACTTTGGGGCACTCTTTGAAGTTCTTTGTGTTGGTTGTATAGATGAATCTGAGATTGTGTGATGCATATCGTATAATCATACCCACAGATACTTGAGGTGACATTGGAGTATCTAGGTGACATTAGGGTTTTGGTTGATTTGTGTCTTAAGGTGTTATTCTAGTAGGAACTCTATGATAGATTGAACAGAAAGAATAGCTTCATGTTATTTTACTACGAACTCTTGAATAGATCGATCAGAAAGGATAACTTTGAGGTGGTTTCATACCCTACCATAATCTCTTTGTTTGTTCCCCGCTATTAGTGACTTTGGAGTGAATCTTTGTTGCATGTTGAGGGATAGTTATATGATCCAATTATGTTATTGTTGTTGAGGGAACTTGCACTAGTGAAAGTATGAACCCTAGGCCTTGTTTCAACACATTGCAATACCGTTTGTGCTCACTTTTATCATTAGTTACCTTGCTGTTTTTATATTTTCAGATTACAAAAACCTTTATCTACCATCCATATACCACTTGTATCACCATCTCTTCGCCGAACTAGTGCACCTATACAATTTACCATTGTATTGGGTGTGTTGCGGACACAAGAGACTCTTTGTTATTTGGTTGCAGGGATGCTTGAGAGAGACCATCTTCATCCTACGGCTCCTACGGATTGATAAACCTTAGGTCATCCACTTGAGGGAAATTTGCTATTGTCCTACAAACCTCTGCACTTAGAGGCCCAACAACGTCTACAAGAAGAAGGTTGTGTAGTAGACATCAGTTACATATACTGCAATTTTTCAATCATAGTTCGGACATGCACATTAAACGCATGCACACCCAGGGAAAGGAACCCTTAACAGAACTATTCTCTCTGGAAGATGTTTCTTACTATCATAATGTAATATAACATAACTAGCCGGATACAACTTGTCTATTCAAGCAACTATGACCCCTATGCCTGGTTTCCACACATACCCCGGTCTATTTTACCGCTCAGGTATTCGAAAACACTCCGCACCTTCGGGCCCAGAGGTCGAAGCGAAAAGGTATGCCATGACAATTGTTTTACAATTCAGCTAGAGTTACATATGTCAAGGAAGGTACATAGTCACTTGGACTAAAAAATTTCCTCCTCTATACCTTCCAGCAGGCTGTCTAACTTACAATCCTGCTGGGAATACTTGGCGGCTATTTCTACTTGGTCATATACCAAATTAATGGGAACTTCTTTTCCATTTGACCCTAGAGGTCCGACCCGAGCCATATGATTCGGATCAAGCTTGGTATACCGTGTTTCACGATGGCCCAAGCTTCTCATGCACCTTCCCGGCAGGCCGATATCTTCCACAATCGAAAGTGCCGCCACGCTCTCTTGAATAGCTATATAAGCTCCTCCATCTTTCCTGGAGGGGAGGCAGATGGCCATAAGGCCTTGGCAACACTTCACATCGCCTGCCGAGCCTTCTCGTGCACTTGCGACATCTCTTGTAGCAAATTGCCCGAGAATCCGAACATCTCCTCTTCGGGACGACTGGTCAGCATACCTGCAGACACAACTCTGTCAGTTCGCTCCACCTCCAGTTATTCGAAGGTAAGTTCAACCACATATTGAATATGCCGCCTCGCAGCCTTTTATTCTCCTTTACGAAGTCAGCCAGCTGGGCCCGTACATCTTTCGGCTCCTCGCCCAATCGGGTATTCGAATCCTAGAGCTTGTTTTTCTCCATCATGACTTTTGTTAGCACACGCTCGCCCGCGGCTAGCAGTTTTTTGGCTTCTCATTCTCCGCCTTGACCAGCTTTTAGTTGTTCTTTGCAGTTGATCTAGTGATCCTAATAAGAGGTGAGCAACCGTGTTAGCATTATTGGTCTACCATTGTGTTTTCTCGATGGAGGGGAACATTACCAGGAGACGCCTTCTTGGATTTCTCCAGTTCAGCATTGGTAGCAGTTAGCTGCGTCTGACATGTTTCTAGCTCTTGGGCTAGCAGGTCGTTCTTCTCCATAAGAACCTGGTTAGACAACGATACTTAAATCAGTTGTACCAACTGCTTCAAGTCTCGGGGGCTACTGGTATATGGTTATCATATTCGGACAAAGTGAACTTACGCGCACATCTTTTAAATGCTGCTTTGTGGCTCTATTAAGCCCATCTCGAGCAGCTCGGATGTATGCATCAACCGAGATGAAGGCGTTAAACGCCTATTTTGAAAAGCTGGGGTCTTGTAAAACGGCCCTTCGGCGCCGATGATTCATGGCTCTCTCCACTTCCGAGTTGGTGAGGGATACATCAACCGAATCCTTGCCTAGAGGACAATCCGGCGTGACCCCCATATCAGCCCCCATCTTTACGACAGGATCTGGATCCTAGTTGTGGGAATTTTGACCGACCGGACCCCCAGACATAGTCCGACACACTCTTTTCATGATACAAGAAAAACAAAAAGGTCACAGTTGGATGTGACTGCCATGGTTCATACTTGCAAATCCATACCTCTTTGATGAAGGCTCGACCGTATCTTTGTTTTCCTTCCTCTTAGAAGGCTTCCCCGGTGTGGGGGCCGCTCTCTTCGGAGATGCCCCTAGGGCAGCATGGCGCGCTGAACGCCTCCCCTTTTGAGCACATGACATTGCGGTGGGTGAGGCAGAATGAGAGAACTCTTTCGGATGAGATATCTCCTGATTACTTACGTGTGAAGCAGGGAGAAGGCCAGGATAATCGGTGGTGATAGCCACCTTTGTGTCATCATAGCTCGGCTGGTAAAACACCCCTTCCTCGAGCACCACGAATATATCTGGATGCTCCTCGAATCCAGGATCAAGGTCCCGATTCTGGCTCTCGGGCTGTGGGGTGGGGCTGTGAAGCCCTTCAGAAATCTTTCTCCAGTGCTGTTATAAATGGAAGGGTTAATACTCATTGAAAGTAGCTCAGGGAGCGGAGTGAGTAGAGCAAAGGGGTTGGGTCATAACCAGCTAGGTGGACTGTACGTGGAAAATCCATCTCTGCACTTGATACGTAGAAATTCCTCATCCTCCCCTTTGAACAATTCGGCCAATATTTTGGCCAGAGCGGCGGGGGTATTCGGACCCTTCCGGCCGCAGCAAGAGGCGTCATCTTCCCTGCTGTAGTGCCACATGGGGAGACCTCTATACTGGAGTGGCTAAACCCCCCGTACTATGGAATTCGCCATTACTTCGACTATTGATAGTCCGGAATGAGTGAGTGTCCTTATCTTGCTCATTAGTTGACGAACTTCCACACTATCTTCCTCCTCGAGGCTCTGAGGGCGCCAGCTGTGGCGTTTCTTCAAAGGAGCGCTTGTGAATTCGGGAAGCCCCCTCCGAATTGGGTCTAGAAGTGCAACGTCCTCAATGTAGAACCATTCGGAGGGCCACTCTTCGGATGCCTTCTTTGGTGTGCCGGACAGATATCCGGTCTCGATGATGCACCATATTTCGGCTCCGCTTACTTCAAATATTGACCACCCATGGTTGCGCGGGACAAGACAAAATAGCTTTCTCCACAATTCAAAGTGGGCCTCACAACCCAGGAACAGTTCACAAAGAGCAACGTAACCCATGATATGCACGATGGAGGCAGGAGTAAAGTTGTGCAGTTGGAGGCCATAATACTCAAGAAGCACTCGGAGGAATGGATGAATTGGAAATCCGACACCTCTTAGAAGACAAGGGACGAAGCATACTCATTCCCCTGGATGGATTGGGGAAATTTTCAGCCCGAGCCTCGCCATTAAAGGAGGTCAATCCTGCTCGGACAGGGACTAGATCTGCGGGGGGAAGGAATCCCTGTGTTTGCAGCTTCACCAGCTAACTGTGGGATACGAAACACCTCTCCCATTCGCCTTTTTCGGGGACGCATGGGTGGGATGAAGAGCCGGGAGCATCAGCCATGTTGGAATGGACTTTCCTGGTGCTCAAAGGAATTTTCCGTATGGTGCTGAATGGATCTGAGATCCAATCTCTTTAAATAGGCGCTCCTCCTTGCATGGTCGGGGTGTTATGCGTAAACACACCCTGACCTCTCGCCTTCGCTCGACACGTGGAAACTAAAGTTGTTGATACACAGAAGCCGAGGGATACAAAATTAAATGGGATGCTGAGTACATCACTCTAAAGTCATCGGAGGAAGAACCCGCCTTGCAATGCCGAAGACAATCTGCGCGTTGGATACCTCGTCATTGAAGTCTGGTTCAGGGGTGATAACCCACAAGTATAGGGGATCAATTGTAGCCTCTTCAAATAAGTTAGAGTGTCGAACCCAACGAGGACCTAAAGGTAGAACAAATATTCCCTCAAGTTCTATCGACCACTCATACAACTCTACGCACGCTTAACGTTCGCTTTACCTAGAACAAGTATGGAACTAGAAGTACTTTGTAGGTGTAACGGGATAGGTATGCAAGAATATATAGAGCACGTAAATAAAAACTAGGGGCTGTTTTAGGTAAAGAAGCAATAAAGTTAGTATAGCAAGTGTGGAAAAGTGGTGGTAGCAGTTGCGAAATTGTCCCTAAGCAATTGACTACTTTACTAGACCGATAGCAAGTTTTATGTGGGAGAGGCCACTACTAGCATGTCATCCCTGACTAGGAATTCTATGCACTTATGATTGGAACTATTAGCAAGCATCCGCAACTACTAACGTTCATCATGGTAAAACCCAACCATAGCACTAAAATATATTGGCCCCCCTTCAATCCCATATGCATCAATTTCTATGCTAGGTTGTGTTGGAAATATGCCCTAGAGGCAATAATAAAAGTATTATTATATTTCCTTGTTCATGATAATTGTCTTTTATTCATGCTATAACTGTATTATCCGGAAATCGTAATACACGTGTGAATACATAGACCACAATATGTCCCTAGTGAGCCTCTAGTTGACTAGCTCGTTGTGATCAACAGATAGTCATGGTTTCCTGGCTATGGACATTGGATGTCGTTGATAACGGGATCACAACATTAGGAGAATGATGTGATGGACAAGACCCAATCCTAAGACTAGCACAAAAGATCGTGTAGTTCATTTGCTAGAGCTTTGCCAATGTCAAGTATCTCTTCCTTCGACCATGAGAGCGTGTAACTCCTGGATACCGTAGGAGTGCTTTGGGTGTATCAAACGTCACAACATAACTGGGTGACTATAAAGGTGCACTACAGGTATCTCCGAAAGTATCTATTGTTTTATGCGGATCGAGACTGGGATTTGTCACTCCGTGTAAACGGAGAGGTATCTCTGGGCCCACTCGGTAGGACATCATCATATGCGCAATGTGACCAAGGAGTTGATCACGGGATGATGTGTTACGGAACGAGTAAAGTGACTTGCCGGTAACGAGATTGAACAAGGTATTGGATACCGACGATCGAATCTCGGGCAAGTAACATACCGATAGACAAAGGGAATTGAATACGGGATTGATTAAGTCCTTGACATCGTGGTTCATCCGATGAGATCATCGTGGAACATGTGGGAGCCATCATGGGTATCCAGATCCCGCTGTTGGTTATTGACCGGAGAACGTCTCGGTCATGTCTACATGTCTCCCGAACCCGTAGGGTCTACACACTTAAGGTTCGATGACGCTAGGGTTATAAAGGAAGTTTGTATGTGGTTACCGAATGTTGTTCGGAGTCTCGGATGAGATCCCGGATGTCACGAGGAGTTCTGGAATGGTCCGGACGTAAAGATTTATATATGGGAAGTCCTATTTTGGCCACCGGAAAATGTTCGGGATTTTTCGGTATTGTACCGGGAAGGTTCTAGAAGGTTCCGGAGTGGGGCCCACCTGCATGGGGGACCCACATGAACGTGGGTAGTGGGGGCAAGGCCCCACACCCCTGGTCAAGGCGCACCAAGATCCCCCCTTAGAAGGAATAAGATCATATCCCGAAGGGATAAGATCAAGATCCCTAAAAAGGGGGGATAACAATCGGTGGGGAAGGAAATGATGGGATTTCTTTCCTCCCACCTTGGCCAACGCCCCAATGGACTTGGAGGGCAAGAAACCAGCCCCTCCACCCCTATATATAGTGGGGAGACGCATGGGAGCTTTACACAAAGTTCTGGCGGAGCCCTCCCCCTCTCACAAGTACTCCTCCTCTCCCGTGGTGCTTGGCGAAGCCCTGCAGGATTGCCACGCTCCTCCACCACCACCACGCCGTTGTGCTGCTGCTGGATGGAGTCTTCCTCAACCTCTCCCTCTCTCCTTGCTGGATCAAGGCGTGGGAGACGTCACCGGGCTGTACGTGTGTTGAACGCGGAGGTGCCGTGCGTTCGGCACTTGATCATCGGTGATTTGAATCACGACGAGTACGACTCCATCAACCCCGTTCACTTGAACGCTTCCGCTTAGCAATCTACAAGGGTATGTAGATGCACTCTCTTTCTACTCGTTGCTGGTCTCTCCATAGATAGATCTTGGTGACACGTAGGAAAATTTTGAATTTCTGCTACGTTCCCCAACAGTGGTATCAGAGCTAGGTCTATTGCGTAGATTCTTTGCACGAGTAGAACACAAAGTAGTTGTGGGCGTTGATTTTGTTCAATATGCTTACCATTACTAGTCCAATCTTGTTTCGACGGTATTGTGGGATGAAGCGGCCCGGACCGACCTTACACGTACTCTTACGTGAGACAGGTTCCACCGATTGACATGCACTTGGTGCATAAGGTGGCTAGCGGGTGCCAGTCTCTCCCACTTTAGTCGGAACGGATTCGATGAAAAGGGTCCTTATGAAGGGTAAATAGCAATTGGCATATCACGTTGTGGTTTTGCGTAGGTAAGAAACGTTCTTGCTAGAAACCCATAGCAGCCACGTAAAACATGCAACAACAATTAGAGGACGTCTAACTTGTTTTTGCAGGGTATGCTATGTGATGTGATATGGCCAAGAGGAATGTGATGAATGATATGTGATGTATGAGATTGATCATGTTCTTGTAATAGGAATCACGACTTGCATGTCGATGAGTATGACAACCGGCAGGAGCCATAGGAGTTGTCTTTATTTATTGTATGACCTGCGTGTCATTGAAGAACGCCATATAAATTACTTTACTTTATTGCTAAATGCGTTAGCCATAGAAGTAGAAGTAGTCGTTGGCGTGACAACCTCATGAAGACACGATGATGGAGATCATGATGATGGAGATCATGGTGTCATGCCGGTGACGATGATGATCATGGAGCCCCGAAGATGAAGATCAAAAGGAGCAAAATGATATTGGCCATATCATGTCACTATTTGATTGCATGTGATGTTTATCATGTTTATGCATCTTGTTTGCTTAGGACGACGGTAGTAAATAAGATGATCCCTTACAAAATTTCAAGAAGTGTTCTACCCTAACTGTGCACCGTTGCTACAGTTCGTCGCTTCTAAGCACCACGTGATGATCGGGTGTGATGGATTCTTACGTTCACATACAACGGGTGTAAGACAGTTTTACACAGCGAAAACACTTAGGGTTAACTTGACGAGCCTAGCATGTGCAGACATGGCCTCGGAACACGGAGACCGAAAGGTCGAGCATGAGTCGTATGGTAGATACGATCAACATGAAGATGTTCACCGATGATGACTAGTCCGTCTCACGTGATGATCGGACACGGCCTAGTTGACTCGGATCATGTGATCACTTAGATGACCAGAGGGATGTCTATCTAAGTGGGAGTTCATAAGATGAACTTAATTATCCTGAACATAGTCAAAAGACCTTTTGCAAATTATGTCGTAAGCTCGCGCTTTAGTTCCACTGTTTAGATATGTTCCTAGAGAAAATATAGTTGAAAGTTGATAGTAGCGATTATGCGATCAGTAGAAAGCTTATGTCCTTAATGCACCGCTCAGTGTGCTGAACCCCAACGTCGTTTGTCGATGTTGCGAACGTCGGACATACACGTTTTGATAACTACGTGATAGTTCAATTGAATGGTTTAAGTAGAGGCACCAAAGACATTTTCGAAACGTCGCGGAACATATGAGATGTTTCGAGGGCTGAAATTGGGATTTCAGGCTCGTGCCCACGTCAAGAGGTATAAGACCTCCGACGATTTTCTTAGCCTGCAAACTAAGGGAGAAAAGCTCAATCGTTGAGCTTGTGCTCAGATTGTCTGAGCACAACAATCACTTGAATCGAGTGGGAGTTGATCCTCCAGATGAGATAGTGATGTTTCCCCAAAGTCATTGCCACCAAGCTGCTAGAGCTTCATGATTAACTATAACATATCAGGGATAGATATGATGATCCTTGAAATATTCATGATGTTTGACACCGCGAAAGTAGAAATCAAGAAGGAGCATCAATTGTTGATGGTTGGTGAAACCACTAGTTTCAAGAAGGGCAAGGGAACAAAGGGATACTTCATGAAACGGCAATTCAGCTGCTGCTCTAGTGAAGAAACCCAAGGTTGAACCCAAACCCGAGACTAAGTGCTTCTGTAATAAGGGGAACAACCACTGGAGCAGCATTACCCTAGATACTTGGTAGATGAGAAGGCTGGCAAGGTCGATAGAAGTATATTGGATATACATTATGTTAATGTGTACTTTACTAGTACTCCTAGTAGCACCAGGGTATTGGATACCGGTTCGGTTGCTAAGTGTTAGTAACTCGAAATAAAAGCTACGGAATAAATGGAGACTAGCTAAAGGTGAGCTGACGATATATGTTGGAAGTGTTTCCAAGGTTGATATGATCAAGCATCGCACGCTCCCTCTACCACCGAGATTGGTGTTTGCGTTGAGCATAGACATGATTGGATTATGTCTATCGCAATACGGCTATTCATTTAAGGAGAATAATGGTTACTCTATTTTTGAATAATACCTTCAATGGTCTTGCACCTAAAGGAATGGTTTATTGAATCTCGATCGTAGTGATACACATTTTCATGCCAAAAGATATAAGATAGTAATGATAGTACCACTTACTTGTGGCACTGCCATGTAAGTCATAATGGTATAAAACGCATGAAGAAGCTCCATGTTGATGGATCTTTGGACTCACTCGTTTTTGAAAAGTTTGAGACATGCGAACCATGTCTATTGGTGTATATGCATGAAGAAACTCCATGCAAATGGATCGTTCGGACTCACTTGATTTTGAATCACTTGAGATATGCAAATCATACCACATGGGCAAGATGACTGAAAAGCCTCATTTTCAGTAAGATGGAACAAGATAGCAACTTGTTGGAAGTAACACATTTTGATGTGTGCAGTCGAATGAGTGCTGAGGCATGCAGTGGAATATCATTATGTTCTTACTTCACAGATGATTCGAGTAAATGTTGAGTATATTTACTTGATGAAACACAAGTCTGAATTATTGAATGGTTCAAGTAATTTCAGAGTGAAGTAGCAGATCATTGTGACAAGAGGATAAAATGTCTATGATATGATCATAGAGATGAATATCTGAGTTACGAGTTTTGGCACACAATTAAGACATTGTGGAAATTGTTTCGCAATTAATACCGCCTGGAACACCATAATGTGATGGTGTGTCCGAACATCATAGTTGCACCCTATTGGATATGGTGCGTACCATGATGTCTCTTATCGAATTACCACTATCGTTCATGGGTTAGGCATTAGAGACAACCACATTCACTTTAAATAGGGCACCACGTAATTCCGATGAGATGACACCATATGAATTATGGTTTAGAGAAACCTAAGTTGTCGTTTCTTAAAAGTTTGGGGCTGCGACGCTTATATGAAAAAGTTCCAGGTTGATAAGCTCGAACCCAAAGCGGATAAAATGCATCTTCATAGGAAACCCAAAATAGTTGGGTATACCTCCTAATTCAGATCCGAAAGCAATATGGATTGTTTCTAGAATCGGGTCCTTTCTCGAGGAAAAGTTTCTCTCCAAAGAATTGAGTGGGAGGATGGTGGAGACTTGATGAGGTTATTGAACCGTCTCTTCAACTAGTGTGTGACAGGGCACAGGGAGTTGTTCCTGTGGCACCTACACCAATTGAAGTGGAAGCTTATGATATTGATCATGAAACTTCAGATCAAGTCACTCCCAAACCTCGTAGGATGACAAGGATGCGTACTACTTCAGAGTGGTACGTAATCCTGTCTTGAAGGTCATGTTGCTAGACAACAATGAACCTACGAGCTATGGAGAAGCGATGGTGGGCCCGGATTCCGATAAATGGCTTGAGGCCATAAAATCCGAGAGAGGATCCATGTATGAAAACAAAGTGTAGACTTTGGCAGAACGGCTCGATGGTCGTAAGGCTAATGAGTACAGATGGATTTCAAAAGGAAGACGGACAATGATGGTAAATGTCACCATTAAGAAAGCTCGACTTGTCGTTAAGATGTTTTCCGACAAGTTCAAGGAGTTGACTACGATGAGATTTTCTCACTCGTAGCGATGCTAAGAGTCTGTTGGAATTATATTAGCGATTACTGCATTATTTATGAAATCTTGCAGATAGGATGTCAAAACATTGTTTCCTCGACGATTTTAATGAGGAAAGGTTGTATGTGATACAACCGGAAGGTTTTGTCAATCCCGAAAGATGCTAATAAGTATGCAAAGCTCCAGCAATCCTTCTAAGGACTGGAGTGAGCATCTCGGAGTTGGAATGTATGCTTTGATGATGATCAAAAATTTTGGGTTTGTACAAAGTTTATGAGAAACTTGTATTTCCAAAGAAGTGAGTGGGAGCACTATAGAATTTCTGATGAGTATATGTTGTTGACATATTGTTGATCAGAAATGACGTAGAATTTCTGGAAAGCATATAGGGTTATTTTGAAAGTGTTTTTCAATGGAAAGCCTGGATTAAGCTACTTGAACATTGAGCATCAAGATCTATAAGGATAGATCAAAATGCTTAATAATACTTTCAAATGAGCACATACCTTGACATGATCTTGAAGGTGTTCAAGATGGACCAGTCAAAGAAGGAGTTCTTGCCTGAGTTGTAAGGTACGAAGTTAAGACTTAAAGCTCGACCACGGCAGAATAGAGAGAAAGGACGAAGGTCGTCCCCTATGCTTAAGACGTAGGCTCTTCAGTATGCTATGCTGTGTACCGCACCTGAAGTGTGCCTTGCCATGAGTCAGTCAAGGGGTACAAGAGTGATCCAAGAATGGCTCACAGGACAGCGGTCAAAGTTATCCTTAGTAACTAGTGGACTAAGGAATTTTCTCGATTATGGAGGTGGTAAAAGAGTTCGTCGTAAAGGTTACGACGATGCAAGCTTGACACCTATCCGGATAGCTCTGAGTAGAGAGACCGGATACATATAATGGAGCAATAATTTAGAATAGCTCCAAGTAGAACAGTTGTTTGGAATAGCTCCAAATAGAGCGTGGTAGCTGCATCTAGGAGATGACATAGAGATTTGTAAAGCACACACGGATCTGAAAGGTTCAGACCCGTTGACTAAAACCTCTCTCACAAGCAACATGATCAAACATAAAACTCATTGAGTGTTAATCACATAGTGATGTGAACTAGACTACTGACTCTAGTAAACTCTTGGGTATTAGTCACATGGCGATGTGACCTGTGAGTGTTAATCACATGGCGATGTGAACTAGATTATTGACTCTAGTGCAAGTGGGAGACTGTTGGAAATATGCCCTAGAGGCAATAATAAAAGTATTATTATATTTCCTTGTTCATGATAATTGTCTTTTATTCATGCTATAACTGTATTATCCGGAAATCGTAATACACGTGTGAATACATAGACCACAATATGTCCCTAGTGAGCCTCTAGTTGACTAGCTCGTTGTGATCAACAGATAGTCATGGTTTCCTGGCTATGGACATTGGATGTCGTTGATAACGGGATCACATCATTAGGAGAATGATGTGATGGACAAGACCCAATCCTAAGACTAGCACAAAAGATCGAGTAGTTCATTTGCTAGAGCTTTGCCAATGTCAAGTATCTCTTCCTTCGACCATGAGAGCGTGTAACTCCTGGATACCGTAGGAGTGCTTTGGGTGTATCAAACGTCACAACGTAACTGGGTGACTATAAAGGTGCACTACAGGTATCTCCGAAAGTATCTATTGTTTTATGCGGATCGAGACTGGGATTTGTCACTCCGTGTAAACGGAGAGGTATCTCTGGGCCCACTCGGTAGGACATCATCATATGCGCAATGTGACCAAGGAGTTGATCACGGGATGATGTGTTACGGAACGAGTAAAGTGACTTGCCGGTAACGAGATTGAACAAGGTATTGGATACCGACGATCGAATCTCGGGCAAGTAACATACCGATAGACAAAGGGAATTGAATACGGGATTGATTAAGTCCTTGACATCGTGGTTCATCCGATGAGATCATCGTGGAACATGTGGGAGCCATCATGGGTATCCAGATCCCGCTGTTGGTTATTGACCGGAGAACGTCTCGGTCATGTCTACATGTCTCCCGAACCCGTAGGGTCTACACACTTAAGGTTCGATGACGCTAGGGTTATAAAGGAAGTTTGTATGTGGTTACCGAATGTTGTTCGGAGTCCCGGATGAGATCCCGGACGTCACGAGGAGTTCCGGAATGGTCCGGAGGTAAAGATTTATATATGGGAAGTCCTATTTTGGCCACCGGAAAATGTTCGGGATTTTTCGGTATTGTACCGGGAAGGTTCTAGAAGGTTCCGGAGTGGGGCCCACCTGCATGGGGGGACCCACATAGACGTGGGTAGTGGGGGCAAGGCCCCACACCCCTGGTCAAGGCGCACCAAGATCCCCCCTTAGAAGGAATAAGATCATATCCCGAAGGGATAAGATCAAGATCCCTAAAAAGGGGGATAACAATCGGTGGGGAAGGAAATGATGGGATTTCTTTCCTCCCACCTTGGCCAACGCCCCAATGGACTTGGAGGGCAAGAAACCAGCCCCTCCACCCCTATATATAGTGGGGAGACGCATGGGAGCTTTACACGAAGTTCTGGCGCAGCCCTCCCCCTCTCACAAGTACTCCTCCTCTCCCGTGGTGCTTGGCGAAGCCCTGCAGGATTGCCACGCTCCTCCACCACCACCACGCCGTTGTACTGCTGCTGGATGGAGTCTTCCTCAACCTCTCCCTCTCTCCTTGCTGGATCAAGGCGTGGGAGACGTCACCGGGCTGTACGTGTGTTGAACGCGGAGGTGCCGTGCGTTCGGCACTTGATCATCGGTGATTTGAATCACGACGAGTACGACTCCATCAACCCCGTTCACTTGAACGCTTCCGCTTAGCGATCTACAAGGGTATGTAGATGCACTCTCTTTCTACTCGTTGCTGGTCTCTCCATAGATAGATCTTGGTGACACGTAGGAAAATTTTGAATTTCTGCTACGTTCCCCAACAGGTTGAAGCTTCTGTCACTCTTGTCATCCAATACGTAGTCTTATCAACATACAACTAACCCTATGGTGTGATCCATGCACACGCTCATATGATGGGCACCAAAGGACAGCAAGATAACCACAAGCAAATTAAACCAATCATAGCAATTCACCAATTACCGATAGGACTATGAAAATCTACTCAGACATCATAGGATGGCAACACATCATTGGATAATAATATGAAGCATAAAGCACCATGTTTGAGTAGAGGGTACAGCAGGTTGCGGGAGAGTGGACCGCTGTAGATAGATGGGGAAGGTGATGAAGATGTAGGTGAAGATGACGGAGGTGTTGGTGTAGATCGCCGTCACACGATGATGGCCCCGGCGGCGTTCCGGCGCCACCGGGAGAGAGGGGGAGAGAGCCCCCCTTCTTCTAATTCTTCTTCTTCCTTGACCTTCTCCCTAGATGGGAGAAGGGTTTCCCCTCTGGTGCATGGCCTCCATGGCAGCGGAGGGGCGAGATCCCCTCCGAGATTGGATCTTTCTCTCTGTCTCTCTCTGTTTCTGCATTCTGTGATTCTGCCCTTTCACCATTTCTTAAATTCCCGGAGATCCGTAACTCCGACTGGGCTAAAATTTGGACACGATTTTTATCCGGATATTAGCTTTCTTGCGGCGAAAGAAGGGCACAAACCGCCTTACAGGGTGGCCATGAGGGCCCAGGGCGCGCCTGACCCCCTGGGGCGCGCCCCCTGCCTCGTGGCCCCCTCGGGCATCGTCTCGCGTTGATTCTTCTTCCCAAAAATCACATATATTCCAAAAAAATCTCCGTCAGTTTTTATCCCATTTGGACTCAGTTTGATATGTACTTTGTGCGAAACAAAAAAACATGCAACAAACAGGAACTAGCACTGGGCACTGGATCAATATGTTAGTCCCAAAAATAGTATAAAAAGTTGCCAAAAGTATATAAAAGTTGTAGAATATTGGCATGAAACAATCAAAAATTATAGATACAACGGAGACGTATCAAGGGGCTATTGAGGGAGTCCTGGACTAAGGGGTCCTCGGGCGTCTGACCTGTTAGCCATGGGCCAGACTGTTGGGCTGTGAAGATACAAAGACCGAAGACTCTACCCATGTCCGGATGGGG
The DNA here is from genome assembly GCF_018294505.1 of Triticum aestivum. Classification (NCBI taxonomy): domain Eukaryota; kingdom Viridiplantae; phylum Streptophyta; class Magnoliopsida; order Poales; family Poaceae; genus Triticum; species Triticum aestivum. The sequence goes on from NC_057800.1 coordinate 262,007,531, forward strand.
TTCTCCTTGGCGTGGAAGGCAAGCTTGGCGACCAAATATGAAGATTTCCTTTTTCTGTAACCGACTTTGTGTAACCCTAGATCCCTCCGGTGCCTATATAAACTAGAGGGCTAGTTCCGTAGATATGCAATCATAATCATAATCATACAGGCTAGACTTCTAGGGTTTAGCCATTACGATCTCGTGGTATATCAACTCTTCTAATACTCATATTCATCAAGATCAATCAAGCAAGAAGTAGGGTATTACCTCCATAAAGAGGGTCCGAACCTGGGTAAACATTTTATCCCCTGTCTCCTGTTACCGTCGACCTCAGACGCATAGTTTGGGACCCCCTACTCGAGATCCGCCGGTTTTGACACCGACACCTGGCAAGTAGGATGAAGCTGAAAGAGTAGCCCGAAGGGCCAGTATGTATCAGTTTGTCGATGACACTCTGTACAAAAGGAAGGCCCAACGGTGTGAAATTAAAGTGTGTTTGCCGGGAGAAAAGAAAGGAACTGCTGGCTGAGATTCACAGAGGAATGCGCGGCTCCCACATTGGATCAACTGCATTAGTTCGGAAAGCATTCCGGCAAGGATTCTATTGGCCCACAGCCTTCCAAGATGAGGTTCAGTTAGTCACGAAATGTGAAGCATGTCAGTTCCATTCCACGAGAATACACCTTCTTGCCCATGCTCTTCAGACAATCCCTCTATCATGGCCATTTTCGGTATGGGGGCTCGATATCCTCGGCCCCTTCCCCGAGAAATCAGTGGCTTTGAATTCTTGTTCGTTGCCATCGACAAGTTTACAAAGTGACGGGAAGTGACTGCCGTGAGAAAGGTGACTGCTTAGTCAGCTCTCAAGTTCTTGAAAGAATTGGTGTGTTGTTTCGGAGTTCCGGCAAGGATCATCAAAGACAACGACACCCAGTTCACGAGCCACGCCTTCATGCAATATGTTCATACCCTTGGATGCAAAATATCATTCGCTTCTGTGGCACCCCCCGGAGCAATGGACAAGCTAAGAGGGCGAACACTGAAGTGCTTCGTGGACTCAAGACATGAACTTTTGATATGCTGTGGAAGCACAATAGTCGGTGGAATGAGAAGCTGCCGGTAGTTCTCTGGTCCCTCAGAACGACACCTAACCGAGCTACCGGGCAGACTCCCTTCTCCCTGGTTTACGAGGTAGAAGCAGTTATCCCCACAGAACTCATTTATGGTTCCCCTTGAGTGCTTGCCTAGGATGAAGTAGGGAAAGATCAGCACCGACGTGACGACGCTGTGCTACTTGAGGAGAACCGTCTCCGAGCTGCTACGCGTGCTGCACGCTACCAGCAAGACCTGCGTCACTATCATAGCCGCAGGGTTCATGCCCGGTGTTTTGAGGAAGGTGACCGTGTCCTTAGGCGCGTTCAGTCCACTAAGGCTACAAACAAGCTGTCATGGAAGTGGGAAGGCCCTTACCGGGTGGTACGAGTCACCAGACCTGGCGTAGTCCATCTAGAGACCGGAGATGACACACAGTTGCAAACCTCATGGAATATTGAGCATCCCCATAAGTACTACCCGTAAGGTGCGAGGCTACCAGGCAATGCCCGACAGCCACCCTTTTGTACAGACCTTGCCTCAGTTGCATGTAACCCCTTGTACAAAGCCGGGGCGATGACCCCGTGCAAGATAAAATAAAGAACGCGTTGTGGGGGCCCCTGATCGAGATCGCGTGCATGCACAAGCACACCTAGATCACTGCATAAGCATTTCATGAGCATTTGCATATGCATATAGATAGGATTGCATCCTGCATTCATTCTCATCTACATGGAGTTGTAGGTTCCTGCCGTGAACTTGACTCCGACAAAGGACGAGAAGATTGCACGGCACAACGATAAGCTAAACAGATAAGTTTACCTCTTGTGCATAGAAACCACGCCGGTGTCTTGGAACCAGGGTGCTCCCATCCTTGGTTCGAATGCCGCTTCGGCCTGGATGGTCGTAGTAGCCCTTGGTAAAAAGGGAGTGGGCGGGGGGCTGGCACCTTAATCTATTCCCCGACAGACATGGTTCTCCGGCAGACAAAAAGGGTGACGACAGGATATCCTGCCAGGGAAAACTCATTTAATTACAGTAAAGAGGCACTCCAGAGGTTTATCTCTTTCATTGACATACAAATACATGTACAAGCATTACAGAACACAAACATGGATGAAAGGGATTACGCTATTTGAAATAAAATTTGGCAATTGCCTACAAGTTTAAGATTGAAAAAAGGTAAGTGCTCCGTAATGTCCTTTCCTGTCCCTCTCCTCCTAGGCACAACCATCGAAGCCGAGGAGAACAAAAGGAGCGCCAGAGCTGAAGTCCGGTCCGTTCTCATCGGGCTCCAGGAGAGGTAGCCCGAAGGGAACGGAAGCACGAGGGAACGCCTCAATGGAGAGCACGGCGGAAGGCGGCCCCATCAACCACCGTCACCAGGGCTAGCAGGACTCGGCAGAGCTAACGGAGCTGTAGCCTGAGAGGAAGCCTACTAGGGTCTAGCTGGAAGACTGCCGGAGGAGCCCGGCAGCACCATCCACACCTCTGCATCCAACTCACCGGCCAATCACATTGCCGGGAAGAGGCGCAAATGTAGATGGTGGTGCTGCTGCCAGATGAAGATGGTGCGGGCAACGATCAGCTGGAGTCAGAGTCGTCGCTCCTCCGCCCGCTGCCATCGTCATCGCCGTCACTATCATCCTCGTCACTTCGCTTGAGGAGGAGCTTTCGTCGTCGGTCGAGCTCTCCACATAGCACCCTAAGCGGCCTCCTGAGCGCCCGAAGATCTTGACAGGGAGCAGGCCGCTCTCCATTAATTTAAAGTGGAGAATGGGCCCCTCCGAAAAGCTGTGTCTGTGTGTGTGGGGGGGGGGGGGGAATCGACGTCAACCCATATGCTTCCATTCCCGCATCCCCTCATGTGTAGCCTCAGAGCGCGTGGTTGTTCGAGCTCCATCTCCCTCACAAAGTAGGTTGGAAGACAAAGGTGACTACACAAGGGCTTATACAGCGTGATGATGAACACTCAAGGTTGATCCCCGACGTGGCCTTCCATCGGAGGAAGAGCCGCCGATGGGGGCACAACCAAGGAGCTCCCTCGTCCTCCTCCTCCTCGAGCACCATGGCGGCCTCGGCCGCGCCCCCTCCTCCCTCCTCTCAAGGAGGAGGGATACGCTGTCGAGTTGAAGCCCTCGTCCCCGTTGTCGAGACACTATTGCGCCCTCGCCCTCTCACCACGGCTAAGGAGAATTGTGGAGAAGAAGGAGAGGTATGTGCAGAGGGGTACTACCTTTGCCTCTTTTTATAGAGGGGACGAGGCAGGGGGCTGGCCTCTCGTGGTAAAGATGGCCGCCCCGCTCCACCAATACGGCCCCTTTCTGCACCCTCGACAGCTTTGGGAATCAAGGCTGACCCTCTACTCCAACGATCAATGTTTGATTTTCAACCATGGCACTCCTCCCCGTGCCCTCTGCATCCACCACCTACCACGCCCAATGCATGCGGGACAGGTGGCAAGGTGCGTGCAAAACAGGAGGCGAGTGGGGTAGCAGTTTCTGCCTTGTGATCTTGGTGCGAGGAGAATCCGCGGGCCACGATCCTAGTTCTTCCACGATGCCACGCGCAACGCATGGGGAAACTAAAAACTAGCCAGGAATTAAGGCTGATGAAGTAGCAACTGAAAACTTAAGGGGACAACCCTTCAGCAACCTTGCTTGTGCATTTTTTTGGCCCTACCCCAACGACGCTCAGTAGCGCGTTCGGGGAAGGCCCGGGGGCTTTTGTCGGTGCAACAAACCCTGGGTCTGTTGACCAACTACGCACAGGCACAAGATCGAGATTGAAGCACCATGTTAAGTAAGAGATTGAAGAACCAAGAGATTTGAGGAACCAACATGCAGCTCAGAGGGACCATGATCGAGCCTAAGGAGCAAGATATCGGCAAGAGAAAGGCCTCCCTTGCCGGGTAGGCGAGCCCGGCAAGGGGTGAGGCCACCACCAGAAGCAAGCAACCGAGGCTCCCCGGGAGAGCCTGTCGGGGATCACGGGGGCAGAACCACCCCACCAACCACTCAAGCACGACTCACGTTGTCAATTAGTGCGGTGTTAAGCCGCAAGATGATTAAGTGGCAGTCGTTCTCCACATGGTAGCCATTTCCTACAGAAGAAGCCTATATATGACACCCGTCCCGCGATGTGTCAAGAGAACATGCGCGGAGCTGGCAAGATAGCCCGGTAGGCTTTGCCGGGCGACAAGTGAGTTAGGTATGATAGCATTGTTCTCTATCATATCAGTGGATAATGACCACTTTAGCACTGTGGTGACCCCTTAATCTATAAAAGGAGGACCATGGCACTTGTAGGAGGGGTTAGAAGGTTTGAAAGTTGACAAACCCAAGCCACCATACGAGTGCAGTTGCTGCGGCCCTGAGGCAAACTATGTCAGGCAAGTGTACTACACACCACCACATTCATTCCACCATCATTCTACCAAAGAAGGATTAGGGTCTTACACCTCGCGGCGGCTCGATCCTGGGTAAATTGCTTGTCTGCTCTCTATCGCGCTGCCGTACGCTGGTCTACTCTTTGTGCAATGCACCATCCCCCCGCTGAACCAACAAGGGGCCACCCGGTCCCATAGGTGGCCGCGGAGATCCCGCGACACTGGGTGAAGCTTTCCGCAAGATGTTATGGCACTTCTCCAAGCATCTCGGCCATCCGCTGGTTGCTCCAGGGTGCCCATCAAATCCTTCCTCCACATAGTAGTGAGTTTGAAGTCCATCTTGAGCTTGAAGTCATGGGGTTGTCATCATCTTGACTCTCACATCTCCCATATGTATCACACAATCAACCCCGTCTACGAGCATATCAAAATAAACTACATCGTCCCGGGCAATGGTAACATAGGGATTTTGGGTGAACCTACCACATGATACTACTCAAGACCCGATTCATTTTTCTCCTACTACATGCATGCTGGGGAGGAAATACTACTAATGCAATAAAACATAGGTAAATAATTTCATGATCAAGACTTGCCTGGCTGACGGTCTTCAAACGCTAGTGACACATGATAGCAAGCTTCACATTCTAGGATTTCTATTCGAAGCAAACAATAAACACATAAGCATACAACTATACCAACATAGTAACATAACAGCAAGCTATCATACTTCACACATAGACAATCAACCAAAACCAAAGAAAACCAATTGAACTCAAAATAGGCTTCCTTTACTCCAAGCCAAAAACTAGCAAGAAAATGAAATAAAACATTTTATTTTCTGTAATTAAAAGTTCAAATACGGACAAACGTCGAGGGCGTCGAGCGCGAGCGAGATGTGCGGGCGAGCCTTGCGGGAGGAGGCAGACGGGGTGGGGTCGGTGGGTAAGTGGGCGAGGGGGTCTGGAGGTCAGTTGGGTGGCCGAGATCGAGGGGAATCGGGTGCGGGCACGCTGGGGCAGGCCGGCTCGGCTCCCTGGTGGGCTAGTTGGGCTGCGGCTGGCCTGGCCAGGCGCTGAGGATTTTCCCTACTTTTTTTTGAAATAAGACAATGAAGAAATAAAATATAAATATAAATTAAGAAATACTTTTATATAGGGAATATATATCAAAATTCTCAGAAAAACATAACCTATAAGATGAACTATTTTTCGGAGGGAAAATAAAAACTTTACAAAAACATTTTTTTGAAAATTCCAAATAAAACTCAAATTTGAATTCAAAACTTTTGGCACTAATTTCTTCTGACATTTTGGAGTGTCATGTTAGCGCCTCTCATACATTTGCTCAAGTATTTGTCAGGGATATTTGAACTGAATTTTCCAATGCCAAGTTGAATCCAAATTCAAATACAACTCAAATACCTCTGAAATTTCCAAATGTCACTCAATTCAAAAAAATGCATAGATGCTTAGCTAATAACTGTAAAACATTCCAAATTTAAAATTTGGGATGTTACACTCGCATCGAATGTCATGCGCGTATGCAAAATTTTCCAACATGAATGAATGTGTTGATCCTGAATCGAATAAATCAGAAGTTGGTACTGAATTAACAAGAAGAGTACCCATTGTTGGGGAACGTTGCAGAAAACAAAAATTTTCCTACTCGTTTCACCAAGATCATCTAGGAGTTCATCTAGCAACGAGTGATTAGATGCATCTACATACCTTTGTAGATCGCGAGCGGAAGCGTTCAAAAGAACGGTGATGATGTAGTCGTACTCGACGTGATCCAAATCACCGATGACCAGCGCCGAACGGACGGCACCTCCGTGTTCAACACACGTACGGAACAGCCACGTCTCCTCCTTCTTGATCCAGCACGGGAGGGAGGAGAGGTTGAGGGAGATGGCACCAGCAGCAGCACGACGGCGTGGTGTTGATGGAGCTGCAGTACTCCGGCAGAGCTTCGCTAAGCACTATGGAGGTTGAGGAGGTGTTGGGGAGGGAGAAGGAGGCAACCAAAGGCCGAGGCGTTCAGGTATGAAGTCCCTCCTCTCCCCCACTATATATAGGGGTGCCAAGGGGGGGTGGCCGGCCCTAGGAGATCCAATCTCCTAGGGGGTGCGGCGGCCTAGGGGGGGTTTTCCTCCCCCCCAAGGCACCTAGGAGGTGCCTTACCCTCCTAGGACTCTTCCCCTTCTAAACCCTAGGCGCATGGGCCTATGTGGGGCTGGTGCCCTTGGCCCATTAGGCCAAGGCGCACCCCCTTACAGCCCATGTGGCCCCCCGGGACAGGTGGACCCACCCGGTGGACCCCCGGGACCCTTCCGGTGGTCCCGGTACAATACCGATAACCCCGAAACTTGTCCCGATGCCCGAAACAGGACTTCCCATATATAAATCTTTACCTCCGGACCATTCTGGAACTCCTCGTAACGTCCGGGATCTCATCCGGGACTCCGAACAACATTCGGGTTACTGCATATACATATCCCTACAACCCTAGCGTAACTGAACCTTAAGTGTGTAGACCCTACGGGTTCGAGAGACAAGCAGACATGACCGAGACGACTCTCCGGTCAATAACCAATAGCGGGATCTGGATACCCATGTTGGCTCCCACATGCTCCACGATGATCTCATCGGATGAACCACGATGTCGAGGATTCAATCAACCCCGTACGCTATTCCCTTTGTCTATCGATATGTTACTTGCCCGAGATTCGATCGTCGGTATCCCAATACCTCGTTCAATCTCGTTACCGGAAAGTCACTTTACTCGTACCGTAATGCATGATCCCGTGACCAGACACTTGGTCACTCTGAGCTCATTATGATGATGCATTACCGAGTGGGCCCAGTGATACCTCTCCGTCATACGGAGTGACAAATCCCAGTCTTGATCCATGTCACCCAATAGACACTTTCGGAGATACCCGTAGTCTACCTTTATAGTCACCCAGTTACGTTGTGACGTTTGGCATACCCAAAGCACTCCTACGGTATCCGGGAGTTACACGATCTCATGGTCTAAGGAAAAGATACTTGACATTAGAAAACTCTAGCAAACGAACTATACGATCTTGTGCTATGTTTAGAATTGGGTCTTGTCCATCACATCATTCTCCTAATGATGTGATCTCGTTATCAGTGACATCCAGTGTCCATAGTCAGGAAATCATGACTATCTGTTGATCAACGAGCTAGTCAACTAGAGGCTCACTAGGGACATGTTGATGTCTGTTATTCACACATGTATTACGATTTCCAGATAACACAATTATAGCATGAATAAAGACAATTATCATGAACAAGGAAATATAATAATAATGCTTTTATTATTGCCTCTAGGGCATATTTCCAACAGTCTCCCACTTGCACTAGAGTCAATAATCTAGTTACATTGTGATGAATCGAACACCCATGGAATTCTGGTGTTGATCATGTTTTGCTCTAGGGAGAGGTTTAGTCAACGGATCTGCTACATTCAGGTCCGTATGTACTTTACAAATCTCTATGTCTCCATCTTGAACATTTTCACGAATGGAGTTGAAGCGACGCTTGATGTGCCTTGTCTTCTTGTGAAACCTGGGCTCCTTGGCAAGTGCAATAGCTCCAGTGTTGTCACAGAAGAGCTTGATCGGCCCCGACGCATTGGGTATGACTCCTAGGTCGGTGATGAACTCCTTCACCCATATTGCTTCATGTGCTGCCTCCGAGGCTGCCATGTATTCCGCTTCACATGTAGATCCCGCCACGACGCTTTGCTTGCAACTGCACCAGCTTACTGCCCCACCATTCAAAATATACACGTATCCGGTTTGTGACTTAGAGTCATCCAGATCTGTGTCGAAGCTAGCGTCGACGTAACCCTTTACGACGAGCTCTTCGTCACCTCCATAAACGAGAAACATTTCCTTAGTCCTTTTCAGGTACTTCAGGATATTCTTGACCGCTGTCCAGTGTTCCTTGCCGGGATTACTTTGGTACCTTCCTACCAAACTGACGGCAAGGTTAACATCAGGTCTGGTACACAGCATGGCATACATAATAGAACCTATGGCTGAGGCATAGGGGATGACGCTCATCTCTTCTATATCTTCTGCCGTGGTCGGACATTGAGCTGAGCTCAATTTCACACCTTGTAACACAGGCAAGAACCCTTTCTTGGATTGATCCATATTGAACTTCTTCAATATCTTATCAAGGTATGTGCTTTGTGAAAGACCTATGAGGCGTCTTGATCTATCTCTATAGATTTTGATGCCTAATATATAAGCAGCTTCTCCAAGGTCCTTCATTGAAAAACTTTTATTCAAGTAGGCCTTGATGCTGTCCAAGAGTTCTATATCATTTCCCATCAAAAGTATGTCATCTACATATAATATGAGAAATGCTACAGAGCTCCCACTCACTTTCTTGTAAACACAGGCTTCTCCATAAGTCTGTGTAAACCCAAACGCTTTGATCATCTCATCAAAGCGAATGTTCCAACTCCGAGATGCTTGCACCAGCCCATAAATCGAGCGTTGGAGCTTGCACACTTTGTCAGCATTCTTAGGATCGACAAAACCTTCCGGCTGCATCATATACAATTCTTCCTTAAGGAAACCATTAAGGAATGCCGTTTTGACGTCCATTTGCCATATTTCGTAATCATAGAATGCGGCAATTGCTAACATGATTCGGACGGACTTTAGCTTCGCTACCGGTGAGAAAGTCTCATCGTAGTCAACCCCTTGAACTTGTCGATAACCCTTAGCGACAAGCCGAGCTTTATAGATGGTCACATTACCATCCGCGTCTGTCTTCTTCTTAAAGATCCATTTATTTTCTATGGCTCGCCATTCAACGGGCAAGTCAGTCAAAGTCCATACTTCGTTTTCATACATGGATCCTATCTCGGATTTCATGGCTTCTAGCCATTTGTCGGAATCTGGTCCCGCCATCGCTTCCTCATAGTTCGAAGGTTCACCGTTGTCTAACAACATGATTTCCAAGACAGGGTTGCCGTACCAATCTGGTGCGGAACGTGTCCTTGTGGACCTTCGAATTTCAGTAGGAGCTTGATCAGAAGTATCTTGATCATTATCATTAACTTCCTCTCTAGTCGCTGCTGGCACCTCAGGAACATTTTCTTGAGTTGCGCCATTTTCCGGTTCAAGAGGTAATACTTCATCAAGCTCTACTTTCCTCCCACTTACTTCTTTCGAGAGAAATTCTTTCTCCAGAAAGGACCCATTCTTGGCAACAAAGATCTTGCCTTCGGATCTGAGGTAGAAGGTGTACCCAATAGTTTCTTTTGGGTACCCTATGAAGACGCATTTTTCCGATTTGGGTTCGAGCTTTTCAGGTTGAAGTTTCTTGACATAAGCATCGCATCCCCAAACTTTTAGAAACGACAGCTTAGGTTTCTTCCCAAACCATAATTCATACGGTGTCATCTCAACGGATTTCGACGGAGCCCTATTTAAAGTGAATGCGGCAGTCTCTAAAGCATAGCCCCAAAAAGAAAGCGGTAAATCGGTAAGAGACATCATAGATCGCACCATATCTAACAGAGTGCGATTACGACGTTCGGACACACCATTACGCTGAGGTGTTCCAGGCGGCGTGAGTTGTGAAACTATTCCACATTTTCTTAAGTGTGCCCCAAACTCGTGACTCAAGTATTCTCCTCCACGATCTGATCGTAGAAACTTGATTTTCCTGTCACGTTGATTTTCAACCTCACTCTGAAATTCCTTGAACTTTTCAAAGGTTTCAGACTTGTGTTTCATTAAGTGGATATACCCATACCTACTTAAATCATCAGTGAGGGTGAGAACATAACGATAGCCACCGCGAGCCTCAATACTCATCGGACCGCACACATCAGTATGTATGATTTCCAATAAGTCGGTTGCTCGCTCCATTGTTCCTGAGAACGGAGTCTTGGTCATTTTACCCATAAGGCATGGTTCGCACGTGTCAAATGATTCATAATCAAGAGACTCTAAAAGTCCATCAGCATGGAGCTTCTTCATGCGTTTAACACCTATGTGACCAAGGCGGCAGTGCCACAAGTATGTGGGACTATCATTATCAACCTTACTTCTTTTGGTACTCACATTATGAATATGTGTAGCATCACGTTCGAGATTCATAAGGAATAAACCATTCACCATAGGAGCATGACCATAAAACATATCTCTCATAAAAATGGAACAACCATTATTCTCAGATTTAAAAGAGTAGCCATCTCGAATTAAACGAGATCCCGATACAATGTTCATGCTCAAAGCTGGCACTAAATAACAATTATTAAGGTTTAAAACTAATCCCGAAGGGAGATGCAGAGGTAGCGTGCCGACGGCGATCACATTGACCTTGGAACCATTCCCGACGCGCATCGTCACCTCGTCCTTTGCCAGTTTCCGCTTATTCCGCAGCCCCTGCTTTGAGTTACAAATGTGAGCAACTGCACCGGTATCAAATACCCAGGAGCTACTACGGGCACTAGTAAGGTACACATCAATTACATGTATATCACATATACCTTTTGTTTTGCCGGCCTTCTTATCCGCTAAGTACTTAGGGCAGTTCCGCTTCCAGTGACCGCTTCCCTTGCAATAAAAGCACTCAGTCTCGGGCTTGGGTCCATTCTTTGGCTTCTTCCCAGCAGCTTGCTTGCCGGGCGCGGCAACCTCCTTGCCGTCCTTCTTGAAATTCTTTTTACCCTTGCCTTTCTTGAACTTAGTGGTTTTATTGACCATCAACACTTGATGTTCCTTTCTGACTTCTACCTCTGCTGATTTTAGCATAGCAAATACTTCAGGAATGGTCTTTTCCATCCCCTGCATATTGAAGTTCATCACAAAGCTCTTGTAGCTTGGTGGAAGCGACTGGAGGATTCTGTCAATGACCGCATCATCCGGGAGATTAACTCCCAGCTGAGTCAAGGGGTTATGCAACCCAGACATAGTGAGTATGTGCTCACTGACAGAACTGTTTTCCTCCATCTTACAGCTAAAGAATTTGTCGGAGACTTCATATCTCTCGACCCGGGCATGAGCTTGGAAAACCATTTTCAGCTCTTCGAACATCTCATATGCTCCATGTCTCTCAAAACGCTTTTGGAGCCCCGGCTCTAGGCTGTAAAGCATGCCGCACTGAACGAGGGAGTAGTCATCGAAACGTGCCTGCCAAGCGTTCATAACATCTTGTTCTGCAGGGAGAACGGGTGCGTCACCAAGCGGTGCTTGTAGGACGTAATCTTTCTTGGCAGCTATGAGGATGATCCTCAGGTTCCGGACCCAGTCCGTATAGTTGCTGCCATCGTCTTTCAGCTTAGTTTTCTCTAGGAACGCGTTGAAGTTGAGGACTACGTTGGCCATTTGATCTACAAGACATATTGCAAAGATTTTAGACTAAGTTCATGATAATTAAGTTCAACTAATCAAATTATTAGTGAACTCCCACTTAGATTAGACATCCCTCTGGTCATCTAAGTATTACATGATCCGAGTTAAACTAGACCGTGTCCGATCATCACGTGAGACGGACTAGTCAACATCGGTGAACATCTTCATGTTGATCGTATCTTCTATACGACTCATGCTCGACCTTTCGGTCTTCTGTGTTCCGAGGCCATGTCTGTACATGCTAGGCTCGTCAAGTCAACCTAAGTGTTTGCATGTGTAAATCTGTCTTACACCCGTTGTATGTGAACGTCTGAATAAAACACCCGATCATCACGTGGTGTTTTGAAACAGCGAACTGTCGCAACGGTGCACAGTTAGGGGGAACACTTCTTGAAATTATTGTGAGGGATCATCTTATTTACTACCGTCGTTCTAAGTAAACAAGATGCAAAACATGATAAACATCACATGCAATCAAATAATAAACGTGACATGATATGGCCAATATCACATAGCTCCTTTGATCTCCATCTTGGGGCTCCATGATCATCTTGTCACTGGCTTGACACCATGATCTCCATCATCATGATCTCCATCATCGTGTCTCCATGAAGTTGCTCGCCAACTATTACTTCTACTACTATGGCTAACGCGTTTAGCAATAAAGTAAAGTAATTTACATGGCGTTTCTTGATGACACGCAGGTCATATAAAAGAATAAAGACAACTCCTATGGCTCCTGCCGGTTGTCATACTCATCGACATGCAAGTCGTGAATCCTATTACAATAGCATGAACATCTCATACATCACATATAGATCATTCATCATTCATCACAACTTTGGCCATATCATATCACAAACCACTTGCTGCAAAAACAAGTTAGACGTCCTCTAATTGTTGTTGCAAGTTTTACGTGGCTGAATTAGGGTTCTAGCAAGAACGTTTTCTTACCTACGTTAAAGCCACAACGTGATTTGTCAACTTCTATTTACCCTTCATAAGGACCCTGTTCATCGATTCCGCTCCAACTAAAGTAGGAGAGACAGACACCCGCCAGCCACCTTATGCAACTAGTGCATGTTAGTCGGTGGAACCGGTCTCACGTAAGCGTACGTGTAAGGTTGGTCCGGGCCGCTTCATCCCACAATACCGCTGAAGCAAGAAAGGACTAGTAACGGCAAGAAAGTTGACAAATCTACGCCCACAACAAATTGTGTTCTACTCGCGCAAGAAGAACTACGCATAGACCTAGCTCATGATGCCACTGTTGGGGAACGTTGCAGAAAACAAAAATTTTCCTACTCGTTTCACCAAGATCATCTAGGAGTTCATCTAGCAACGAGTGATTAGATGCATCTACATACCTTTGTAGATCGCGAGCGGAAGCGTTCAAAAGAACGGTGATGATGTAGTCGTACTCGACGTGATCCAAATCACCGATGACCAGCGCCGAACGGACGGCACCTCCGCGTTCAACACACGTACGGAACAGCCACGTCTCCTCCTTCTTGATCCAGCAAGGGAGGGAGGAGAGGTTGAGGGAGATGGCACCAGCAGCAGCACGACGGCGTGGTGTTGATGGAGCTGCAGTACTCCGGCAGAGCTTCGCTAAGCACTATGGAGGTTGAGGAGGTGTTGGGGAGGGAGAAGGAGGCAACCAAAGGCCGAGGCGTTCAGGTATGAAGTCCCTCCTCTCCCCCACTATATATAGGGGTGCCAAAGGGGGGGTGGCCGGCCCTAGGAGATCCAATCTCCTAGGGGGTGCGGCGGCCTAGGGGGGTTTTCCTCCCCCCCAAGGCACCTAGGAGGTGCCTTACCCTCCTAGGACTCTTCCCCTTCTAAACCCTAGGCGCATGGGCCTATGTGGGGCTGGTGCCCTTGGCCCATTAGGCCAAGGCGCACCCCCTTACAGCCCATGTGGCCCCCCGGGACAGGTGGACCCACCCGGTGGACCCCCGGGACCCTTCCGGTGGTCCCGGTACAATACTGATAACCCCGAAACTTGTCCCGATGCCCGAAACAGGACTTCCCATATATAAATCTTTACCTCCGAACCATTCCGGAACTCCTCGTGACGTCCGGGATCTCATCCGGGACTCCGAACAACATTCGGGTTACTGCATATACATATCCCTACAACCCTAGCGTAACTGAACCTTAAGTGTGTAGACCCTACGGGTTCGAGAGACAAGCAGACATGACCGAGACGACTCTCCGGTCAATAACCAACAGCGGGATCTGGATACCCATGTTGGCTCCCACATGCTCCACGATGATCTCATCGGATGAACCACGATGTCGAGGATTCAATCAACCCCGTACGCTATTCCCTTTGTCTATCGATATGTTACTTGCCCGAGATTCGATCGTCGGTATCCCAATACCTCGTTCAATCTCGTTACCGGCAAGTCACTTTACTCGTACCGTAATGCATGATCCCGTGACCAGACACTTGGTCACTCTGAGCTCATTATGATGATGCATTACCGAGTGGGCCCAGTGATACCTCTCCGTCATACGGAGTGATAAATCCCAGTCTTGATCCATGTCACCCAACAGACACTTTCGGAGATACCCGTAGTCTACCTTTATAGTCACCCAGTTACGTTGTGACGTTTGGCATACCCAAAGCACTCCTACGGTATCCGGGAGTTACACGATCTCATGGTCTAAGGAAAAGATACTTGACATTAGAAAACTCTAGCAAACGAACTATACGATCTTGTGCTATGTTTAGAATTGGGTCTTGTCCATCACATCATTCTCCTAATGATGTGATCTCGTTATCAATGACATCCAGTGTCCATAGTCAGGAAATCATGACTATCTGTTGATCAACGAGCTAGTCAACTAGAGGCTCACTAGGGACATGTTGATGTCTGTTATTCACACATGTATTACGATTTCCAGATAACACAATTATAGCATGAATAAAGACAATTATCATGAACAAGGAAATATAATAATAATGCTTTTATTATTGCCTCTAGGGCATATTTCCAACACCCATCACAGTAGTAGGTTGGTCTTGAGCTTCATTCAGATCAACATGATTAGCCTGGCCACGACCATAATGCATGGCATTGTTGTTGCAGGGCCGGTTGTTACGGCCAGTAGAAGGCAGAGCCAGCTGGTTCTGATTCTCAGGGTTTCTGGAACGGTGACCTAGAAGGTTACACTTGAAGCATAGTCCATCATTGGGGTTGGGAGCAGGAGCTTGGGGTGGTGCAGTTTGAAGAAGCTGCTCGCCGGTGGTGGAGGCAGACGTGGTGTAGCATAAGACTGTCTTGGTGCATGTGCCATATGACGGTACATGCTATGGGGGATCCATACCCGACTATTATGCACTGACGGGCCCGAAGATGAGCCAGCGTCACGGTTGCGCCTAAGAGATCCCTAATGTTCCTGAAGACCAGTCTCAACCTGGATAGCCTTGTTCACCAAGGTGGCGAAGTCGGCAAAGTCATGAACGAGCAGTCCTAGCTTGATATCAGGGTGAAGTCCGTCATGATCTGCGAGCATCAGTAGCAATGTCTTCTTCGGAATAGTGGGACAAGTCTAGTAATTCCCGCTGATAAGCATCAACCGACTTGTTGCCTTGGGTGAGGTTACTGAACTCGTGCTTCTTCCTATCCATGATTTCCCAAGGAAAGAAGCAGGCACGGAAAGTGGCTTGGAAATCCGTCCAAGTGATGACCATTCCAACAGGTATGGTACGCGTGTGGTTGTCCCACCATTGAGCAGCGGGACCCTTCAGAAAGAATGATGCAAAGGTGACATAGCTAGCAGGGGCCACACTAGCAGACCCCATTTCATACATGATGTCATGGAGCCAGTTATCAGCATCAAGGGGCTGAGTTGAATAGCGGTAAATAGTTGGGCTCAGGTACATGAAATCCTGCAGAGTTATTGGGGCTGGCTGTTGATTCATGTTGGGGCGAGGAAACTGAGCCATCATTCCTTCCATGAACTGGCGATTAAGCTCAAACTGCTGCATCATTCCGACCCTGAATTCGGGCGGTGGTGGAGCGTTGCCACCACGGCCATGACCAGTGGGTCTAACCATCCCGCTAACATGTAACAGGGGTAGTTCAGCATCGAGCATTTGTAAAGACAAAGGATCATTCATGATGAAACATGCATAATAAAAGAGATATGATGGATACCACATAGTAGTCAAGACGACACTGTGTGTACTATTCAAAATACTATTATAAGGAATAACTATGGCTGATCCAACTTTGGGGTGAATGTGGTCACGAGATCCTAATGTTTGAGTTAGTAAATTCGTTTAACCCGAATGGAAGAGAGATCAGAATCCTAGAGAATAGACGAGGAGGAAAAGATCCTAAAACCACCCAATGGCAACATGGGCCCGTAAGACACAAAACCATGTTAGTAAAAGTTTTGTAGTGACTAGACTCGACTTCGGCCAAGGAGTTGGAAGGGGGGCTACCTACAGGCAGCCGGCTCTGATACCAACTTGTGACGCCCCCGATTCAATCGTACACTAATCAAACACGCAAATGTGAACGATCAAGATCAGGGACTCACGGGAAGATATCACAACATAACTCTAGACACAAAGTGAAATAATACAAGCTTTATATTACAAGTCAGGGGCCTCGAGGGCTCGAATACATAAGCTCGAATACACAAGAGTCAATGGAAGCAACAATATCTGAGTACATACATAAGTTAACAAGTTTGCCTTAAGAAGGCTAGCTGAACATGATCGAAAAGGCAAGGCCTCCTGCCTGGGAGCCTCCTAACTACTCCTCGTCGGTGGAGGCCATCATGTAGTAGTAGGCACCCTCGGGGTAGTAGTAGTCGTCAGTGGCATCATCTGGCTCCTGGGATCCGTCATTTGGTCGCGACAATCGGGTATGGGTGAAAAAGAGGTAGCAAAGCAACCATGAGTACTCATACAAAGTATTTGCAAGACTTACATCAGATCTAGACTAAGTATGCATCTGTATCAAAGGAATGGGTTGTATTTGTGGACTGAACTGTAGAATGCTAGAAGAGAAGGGGAAGGCCTAGCCTATCGAAAACTAGCATCTTCAAGAATCGTGCGGCATCAGAAGAGATAAGAGTAGTATTACGTTATTAGCATGTATGTTGTAACATCGCCCAGAGATCACTTCCTTGACTCCTTGCAAGAAAACAATCCCGGAGCCATCATTTCCATTACATGCCTCAGCAACAATCTCTAGTTGTATCGACCGGGATACAATTCCGAGCGTCTGTTACCGTGGACACGGCTATTTGAATAAATAGAACTAGCGGGTGCACCCGCGCATTTGCGCGGTATGTTTTATATTTGGGGCAGTTGATGTCTTCTGTTTGAATTTATGAATTTGAACATGTAGTGTACATAATTTTATAATATTTTTTAGAGCCTCACTATTCATATGTAGTTTCCAATTTCTCTATCTACTCCTATTTTAGTTTGGCCTGACATTTTGTTCTTATTTTTATCGCATTAAATGACATTCATTTTGAATTGTTTATAGTACATTGAGAAATGCTAAAAGTTGTTTATTTTCCAACATGAATTTTGGCATGTAATTTATATATATTCCTATCATTCAAAAATGTTTGTTGATTCGTACTAATCTTGCTGATTATCTAATGGTGAAAAATATAAAGATTTGTATCATATCTGATCCTTTGAATAACAATGGATAAGTTTCATCTATTTTCTGGGGGAAGTATAAGTTCCATCTTTTTAAGAGCATTTTTCACCAGCACATTCATGGTTTTTAATGTTTGCATCTGTGTATACCGAGAAGTAATATATATATATATATATATATATATATATATATATATATATATATATTATGTATATAGTGTTGCTATTCATCACCTAGGGTGCAGAATAAGTTATTCTTCACCCAAGGTAATCTTACGGTCGCTTCATAAACAAATTACGTTTGGATTACAAATAGTTACATTCATATTGATTCACTACATAAAATTTGGTATAAGAAAACAAAAAAAATAGGTTATAAGACCATAAATATCGCATTTTTATGTATGTTTTTACGTTCATAACTTTACATAACATAAAATATTTTTTACGGCGAGTATATATTTTCTTACGTTCTCTTTTTACGTATGAAATAAGACAAAATTTAAGAAACCTAAAAATACGATGCATTGACGTCAAAATAGAGAGGGGGTGAAGAATAACTATTCCTCACCCAGGGTGACGAATAGCACGACCCTATATATATATATATATATATATATATATATATATATATATATATATATATATATATATATATATATATATATATATATATATATATATATATATATATATATATATATATATATATATATATATATATATATATATATATATATATATATATACCCAATCTTGCATAGCCGATGTATGATGTGTCCCCGCAAAAAGAAAAGATGTATTATGTGTCATGCCTAACATACTTTTCTGCAAGCCCATTAGAGTGAAGATGATTACCACTCCGTATAAAAAAATTTCTAAGTAAAACAGCCGGTAGTCCCAGTCCCAGTCATTTACACAGAACTCTCAGCCCTAAAAGATATCTACATAGAACTCTCTCTCCTTTCCCTCTCAGTAAAAAAAAGAACTCTCCTCCCATACGATCCCCACCAGGCACCTCATACACATCCGCCATTTCTTCCAATTTGCCGCCGGCGAAGGACAATGTCGATGTGCCCCATTAGGAAACTAATCCTCATGCTATCCCAGATCCGCATGTCGCTTCTTTTCTCCTGATTTTTCTTCCTTGGTGGTGGCACATGTGGCTGGGTGAGCGTGTGGATCTCGGCGAACTCGTCGACCCTGGCAACGCGGTCACGGAGATGTCCAGTGAGAACGCGGGTTGTGCTACTCAAAGTTGTCGTAGCCAGAGTTTTTGGATGTTGGAGCTGCGAAGGCATTGAGGGAGTTCGCGGATGAAGAAATATATGCAAGACGTGAGTATCTTCTGCGAGTCGATGTTAGTTGTTGCCCTCCTGCTGTCCAGACTTCTACCAAATGTAAGTGTTATTTGAACCATATAAGTTTTTTTAAGTTGAATGATATAGAAATTAGAATAAGATTTTATCTTCCCGTTACTAAACAACTTTTCGTGCGAAATCAGAAATTATACCAAAAATTTCTGTGTGGAGAAGTGCACTTATACTTGTTCTCTGAATTCTGTAGTAGAGAACACAGTAAAGCAAACATATGGATCTGCTGGAATTAAGTCTAACTGAACCTAGCAACAGACCCTTGCATTTAATTATTGATTGACAGTAAAACAAAGGAATTTTAGATGCACTTTTACCGATCTAGGTAACAGAAGCATCAACTTAATGTGAGACATGCATGCGTCTAGCTGCAGGTTAAGTTTTCAAGTTCAGCGATTTAGGTGCGGCTAGTTTTGTTGTTGGCTTCTTGCGTCTTAATTACCATGTAGAGGCACTGCTATATGGTGAACATACACAATGTTATATGGTGCACACACAAATGTAAGGCGTCTGAATTAGCTACACATATAGTTTCTTATCTTGATTATGGAATCTTGTCGGCTAATATGGTTTCTGAGAATCATGTTTATTAGAGTGGTTATTATTCAAAAAAACTTCAGCCCATGCAGAAAGGAAGCTGCATGTACACACTTGTTAACATCTGTATGCATGAAAGCAGTGTATGGAAAAAATAATATGCATTGCCATGTTCTTACTAAGGTCATGATTTACCTCTTCCACATCTCATCTCTTAGTGTCTGGCTATGTTTTTATATTGTTTTGAAAAATTGCCGCCATGAGATCAAGTCTAAACATTGTTCAGTCTCGCCTTATCATCTCGGTTCCTTCGCCTAAACATGTTTTAATTGCATTCCTTGATTACGACAATACAGTTGCAATCATGCTTATCTTTTGGTTATTAATTAGTATGTAACTTGCTCATCTAAGAAAATGTAACTACTCATTGAAAATTGCTAAATTATCCTCTTATTTTAATTTACTGGATTCTTTTTTATGGACTTCATATAGAATACCTTTGATTCTTTTCCAAACATTTTTTATTACAAAATTAATTTTAAAATCAATTTTTGGGTGTTCACCAGATACAATGTTTTCTTAACTCATCTAATGCAGATCCTGTACGAATCTATGGATTTGATATTTCAATTAGTTGGACGCTCATCGCTTCTGTATTCAATGCGCGGTAGGTTGATAAGTGTATGGGATATTTTGATGTGTTAGCTATAGTATTATAGGTGTCTATTTTCTTATTTGTCATGCAAGTATGGAGATAAGCATGCATACATGTATGCTAGCTTTCCTGTTTGCATGTGTGCATGTGGGAGTTGCAAATTAGTGTTGATTTTTTTGCAAAAATAAGATTTGCATTCAATTAGAATCCTAGATAGACAGGGACACATCTCTTCCATGTACGGCATACATGTTCGGGGAAGACTCATATATATTTTCATTATTATCTGATAAGGCGTTTTTTATTTGGTATAGACCTTCTTGTGTTTTTTCTGCCATGTATGTGCTTTTTATTCCCGATAACAGACCTCTTGTAGTTTGCTCTTTCTAGTTGGTTTCCTTTTCTAAATAATGTCTTTGTATGCGTGTTGGACTCCCCTATACGTGTGTTATCTCACGGAAGTTGGTGTGCCTTTTCTTTTTGAGTTGAAGTTGGTGTGCTTTTTCTAACTAAAATGTGTACGTATGCATGTTGGACTTCCCTGTACATCCTCTCTAGGGAAAAAAAGAGAAGTCCTTGTAGATGTGTCAATGATCTATTGTGTACGCGCTCTATGTCTTACGTAACCTTTTCATCTTTAAAGCTCATCCGCTATAATAAGAATCAATGAAGTATATATTTTTAAATTAATATGTACCGATTGATTGTCGTCATACAGAAAGGAAGCTACATGTACATACTTGTTAACATTTGTATGCATGAAAGCAGTGTATGGCAATAATAATATGCATTGTCATGTTCTTACTAAGGTCATGATTTACAAAGAGATCTTCTAAAATTAGAAGATCTCTTTGTATACTATATATATTCTTTGCGCTATCTTCGCTTGGGCACTCTATGTTGTCAATCAACACCCTTAATCCTTCTGTGTATGTGACTCTTGATAATGCCACATATAGTTGCCCATGGCAGATGACTTGCTTAGGCAAATATAGGCCCACCTTCTTTAGGGATTGACATTGGCTTTTATTTATAGTCATTGCAAAATAAACTGATAGAGGATATTGCCTTCTTTTCAGCACGAAGGGCCACTTCAAGTCGCTTGGTGACATAATGATTTCAGGTATGTATATCTTGTCACTGACGTGTGTTCCTGTGATTATTTGTGCCTCAATGTACCTTTTGCCCAGCTGTGTGATAGTCATTCTTGTGCCATTGCATAAACTTGCCGCTTGATTGATGTTCCGTAGGAGCATCACCTGCAAGCCTACCTTCAGTTTTAGCTCGTGGATTGGAATTCCTGGGAAGGTCATGTTGTTGAGGAACTCTACTAGACACATATTCTCCATTGTGTTGTAATTCATTGTTGCCTTGCATACAGTGTCCAAGTATAGGTATGTCATCTCTTCACCTTGTATTTGGCTCATTATGTAGTAATTTATCTTCTCTCAACTATTTCATTCCTTGGACAAAGTATTGCTCTTTCTTCGACAAATTCACTGTTACGATAGTTTTGCTGCAAGTTTGGGTACGTGATTTTTACTATCTCTTCTTTGGGGTCTTCTCCTTTAAGTAGAAGTAGGCCTTTAGGTATTCTTACCCAATCATCTGCTTCATCATTTTTTTATCGCAATTTGATCCATTCTACAAATTCGGCCACATTTTGCTTTTGTATTGGATCTTCTGACAAACTTTAGCCGCATGTTTTCAGTTAGAAAAATATTTAAAAGTACTTCCGTAGGTATGACCTTTGACCGAGGCATTTACTATCTGCTCTTTGTTATCACTTGAAGTATTTTTCTGAAGTCGCCTTCTAGCACAACTGTCATGTCACCAAATGGCCTTTCGTCACTATTTTGGTTTGTGAACCTTAGAATATCCCTAAGGCTTTTTTCTAGTGCATCGAAGCAGTGTTTGTCATAGGAGCCTCGTCCCATAATATCACCGAGGTTTTCTTTACCAGTTCAGCCAAATGTGATCCTTGTTTTATTTCACATGTTGATTCTTCCGTGGTATTTATTGGAATGTGGAATCTTGAGTGCGCTGTTCTTCCACCTTATAGGAGCAAAGCTGCAATGCCAGATGATACTACCGAAATCACTTTCTTTCCTTCTGATCGTAGCTTCGTTGTAATTGCTTTCCATAGGTAAGTTTTTCCTGTGCCACCATAGCCTTCTACAAATATCTGTTTTCCAAGTCCTTTCTCAGCTGATTCTATTATTGCATCAAAGGTCATTTTCTAGCCGTGGTTGACATTGCTTATTATGGTTTCGTGCTCATTCTTTAGTGCCTCCATGTCGTAGATAAGTTCTTCGTTTATCATTCTGTTCCCAAGTTGTTCAAGTTCTATAGCATTTCGTAGTTCTATGTCTGGATAGTCCTTTAGTGTTTTTCTTGCTTGCCTCATTAGTTTCTCTATCTCCACTTGCAGGGTGTCCATAGTAGATTCTCCCAATAGCGAAGCCCCTTTTCCGCTCCTCAGGTTTTGGTTTCGCTTTTCCATACAAATTTTGATGGTAATTCTGCATAGGTTAATTCTTTTCCCGCCTCATGTATTTTGTTTGCCTCCATCCACTCAGTGAGCTTAGTACTCGTGGATCCTGGCCTTCTTACTATCTTCTCTATGTCAGTCGAGTCCGGAAAAATAAGTTCTTGCTCATTTTTAATGTGGAATGGTAGTCTCTCGACTGGTGGATCATGATGGTGTATATCAAACAGGAATGTTTGCCAGCATGCTTCAGTTGTTGATATGTATCTCATCTCTAGGTATTTCTTGATGTCATCATAGTCATTTGCCGCATCTCTTCCCTTTAGCAAGGTTGTTACCTGGTCGTCATCTTTATGGATGTTCTTAAATAGGTTGGTACTTGATTGACCTTGGCCTGTGGCACCACTTGACATTTATGTGAGCTTGGAATTGGCCAAAAGGTTTCGGTTGTAGGGTATGACAAATCTATCGTTGAGCATTGCTCCTCCCTTTTTGATCTTCCTTCCATTGTCTCGCCTTCTATATACTGGAAAGCCATCCTCATCGTTTGTGGTATCGACATTGTATCCTTTTGGGAAGTGCTTAGTGCGTCTGTTGTCAATCATGCATGATGATTTTGTATTTGACACTCTGCAAGGCCCGTGCATCATGAAATTTTCCACAGTTTCATATCCGTCCGGATCGTCATCTTTGTCTGGGATCTCCGCATCGATTATTTGGTCGATTTGTGATGTTACTTTGCACGTGTATCATATGTAGGCTAATAAGCTCATCGGTGGTAGGATTGAATGAATCCCATATTCACATTTGTTTTACTTGAATGTTCCAGTGATGTCCCCTTGTATTTAAGTCGCTCAACTTGTTACATGCCATAGTGTTTTGCCTTGAATATTAATAGGGAACAATTTTTCAATTGATAAAATATTTATAAAGATTATATCTAGAGAAAATAAGACTGTTAATAACAATTACTAAATTATCTGATGATTCAGGCCAAAAGTGCTTTGGCGTCCCTTCGTCCGATGTCGATTGGAGTAGCTGGGCGTGGCTTCGTCATGCGTTGAGCGTGCTTTGGCGTGACTTCATCAGACGTCAAGTGAAGCGGCTGGAGGTGGCTGAGGTGGCTTTTCGTGTCGACGTCGAGTTGCCTAGTCGCGTGTGACGTCTTTGCTGACTTCTAATTCTTTGGGTGTGTGCTTCTGCGGCCGGCTGTACTCATTTATATATGGGTGGAGGTGTGTGGGTTCAGGTGGTTGTGACCGTGGAGAAAGCAGATCGGTCTTTTTTCGTGTCATGGTTCCTGTTTTCTCATGTGAGGTCTGGTTAGGTCCAATCATTGTCCTTATTTGTTTAGCTTTCCTATTATTTTTGATTCCTTGACCCATTGATTGAAATATATTTTTTCTGTTTCTGCGGGCTAGTTGACGTTCGGATGGAACCTATGTGCATTGTTTGTACGTGGCATGTTTTACTACTTGTACATGTACACATATTTTTACGTAACATTTCCATATTTTAATCTCAGCCGTTAAAAGATAAAATAAATGATCAAAATAATTTAATCTATGTGGACGCACGTAATGGTTTGTTTTACTTCTGTTTTAAGTATATAATAGATACTTCCATGCAAGGGTGCACAAACTTACCGAACATGCTCAATCAACTCTGGCCGGACACACCATCAGGTCATGTCCGCCCTCGGCTGATCAACACACCGCAGTCCTACCTAGGCTCAACAGATAGGCCAGCGCGCCGGTCTACATCCTAAGCACGCAGGGGTCTTGGGCCCATCGCCCTTTGCTCTTCGGCACATTAAGTAGGCGGCCGGTGATCAGACCTAGCTGCCCCCTTAAAAGGCAGGTGCTTACGCAGTCCAACCGACGCATGCCGCTCCATTGCTGACGTCCGAAGAGCTTTCGGCTAATACATATGATGTAGAGTGCCCATTCTTATTCCTGCGTGCTGGTCAGTGCGAAATGGCCAGAGGCCTATTCGAATCAAATATCCAAATCATTAGTGACTTGGTAGCGCACGGTAATGATCAATGATCCATGATATGTGGTCCTGTCGCCCTGTCTCACGGACTTACGACAAGGGCTAAGAATGCCCAGCCGCGCTGTGTGGAAAACTTGTGGGTATCCTCTAGATCAACCCGACTTCACATCACTCGTTGGTACCTCTCGGGGCCGACCTGATGTCATCATGGTTCTGTGGTAAGTCAAAGTAACTGTGTGTCTGAAACAATAAGGGGGAAACCTAAGGAATCACCCTCGATGGATTCCCACTCGATGTAACCATCAAGGTGGACTTGGAGGAATCACCCTCCTTGGTCCACACTTGAGAGGTTGCACGACAGTGTCATTATCAAAAGTTGTGAAGGACGAATCACCCTCGATGAGCATGACCGAATAGCTACACTACAGGGTTAACATCAGAAGTGCTGACGAGGTATCACCCTCGGCACTTGATAATAACTCCGCAGAGTCATACAACTAGGGGGGTGACGTGCGGTGTCGGGCCTGGACGTTGATCGAGTCATCGAACATAAAGCGGGGAAACTGGGACAAGGTGGGGGTCACTGATGGATCTCTAACCAACCTATACTAAACAATTTAGAATAAGCAGGTTAGGTACGAAAGCAGGTAACAAAAACAGGCTATGCATCAGAGTAGGATGATACAAAAATAGTAGCAGTTCTAATGCAAGCATAAGAGAGAAGGGAATGGTTGAAATTGGTAAGATCAATGGGGGGTTTGCTTGCCTGGAAGCTATTCTGAAAAGAAAGAAGTGTCATCGGCGACGTAGTCGATCACATGGGCATCATCGGTCTCGTGGTCTATGGGAGAGAAGATGGGGAAGAAACAGTAAATACAGTGCAAACAGATGCGTCACTAAGCATGACATGACGATATGCAGAGCTAGGGTTGACATAATGTAGTACTATATGTTGCAAACGAAGGGAAAAAATGTCCGAGGATGAATTCCCAGTGTTAGGTGAATTCCGGACACGTGAAAAGAGGGGACGGTTCCATGTTCAGCATGCTAGGGGCATGTGACAGATGAACGGATCGCGTATTCGGACTTGTTGGATTTTTCCGAGCAACTTTCATGTATAAAACTTTTTCATCCGAGTTATAGATTATTTTATATTAATTTTCTAAGTTTTAATGAAATTCTGGAAATATCTTTAATTCGAAAAGGATTATTGTGTCAACTTGACGTCACACTAACATCAGCAGTCAACCAACAAGTTTGACTGGTCAAGCTGATGCCTGGGACCCACCTGTCAATGACAGTGGGGGGGGGGTAATAGTGTTAAGAACTAATCTGAATTAGCCAACTAACCTACTAGGCCCATCTATCATGGGGTAATTAGGTTAAACTAATTATTTGAAAATGTGGTTTGGTTAATTAAAGGGTGGGACCCATCTGTCTGTGGTACTGGGTGGCCTAGTCAGCATGTTGAGCAAGTCAACATGGTCAATATGGCTCAGGGGATCCAACTGCAGCGACCCAGGGTGGGCTACAGGGCCATCCATGTCAGCGGCGTTGCTGGAGTAAGCTCTGACGACCTCAAACGCGGCGGCCGAACCACCACAAGCCGGAAAACCGTGGTAGGGCATTATTTTGCGTGATTTTTGTTGCGTTCGAACGGATACTCCTCCGCTCATCGATCTGCGGCGTTGGAACGGGCGGAGGTGGCCGGCAAAGGCATCGGCGACGAGCAATGGTGTCGGCAGCTTCGGGCGAGCACGGGATCGGGACCGCGGGGTGCTAGCTGGCTAGCTAAGGGGCTCACTGGCCTCCTGGGAGGGCCAGGAGCAAGTGGGGATCACCGATGTGGGCAAAGAAGCACTGGATGCGCGAGCCCGACAGCCATAGCGGACGGCGGAGCTCAGCTACGATGCGAGCTAGCTGCAGAGGAGGCGGAGACGCGCAAGGAGAGGGAGAAGGTGGGGGGCACACGGTGGCCCGGTGGGTGACTAGGAGCAGCAGTGGCGTGGATTCGGGGCGGCGGCGTTCGTCGGAGCCGAGGGCGAAGGCGAGGTCATGGCAGTGCTGCGAGGCCGTCATGGTCTGCGTGGCTGAGCGGGGAGGATGAGGAGGTCGAGGCAGAGCCTGGGGCACGTTGGCGAGGCGAAGGCTGGCTGGTGGCCACGGTAGAGTGTGATGAGCGGCGACTGAGAGGCGCGACCGAGGCAGATTTGGAGGGGAGAGAGCACAGACGAGAGAGAGAGAGAGAGAAAACAAGGAGGGCAGGTGAGTGGGAAAGGGGATCGAGGAGGCACGAGGGCCTTATCCGCCGTCGTCACTGGCGAGGTGGCTCGGTTGCGACCGTGGGCACGATCGGAGAAACAGGGAGGGGGAAGGGGCGACCTGACAAGGAAGGTGGGCCGGCTTGCTAGGATGGGCCATGGCCCAGGGGCAGGGGTTTTTCTCTCTCTCTCTGTCTGTCTCCTATGCTTTTCCTTTTCTTTTAAAACTTTCTGTTTTCCAAAACTTTTCAAAACCAAAACAATTTATAAATTATAAAACTTACACCTAAGATATCGTCATGTTTTAGGCTACTACTACAATTAGTTTAGCAATAAATAAAACATGTTAGCATTTTTATAATTTTAAATAGCATTTAAATTATTGTTTTAACCAGTGCTTTAATTGGTTTAGGCCATTTAGACATTTTGCAAAAATGTTGGTTCACCACCAATATCAACAGAGGATTATTAACCACATGATGAACATTTTAGATTTCATGTTTGAGCAAATTGAACTTCACTCATAATTTTGAAATTGAATTCAACTGGAATTTGAAATGAGATATTGATCAAAGTGACTAAGCACTGTTTTAGCAAAATGATTAGCTTGATCTCCGGAATTACTATAGCATCATTACACAGGGGTGTTACAGTCCGTGTGGACAACGACCTAGAGATCATTTTCGATGTCGCGGTCCGTCCTCTGGACATCGCCCCGGAGATCGATTCTGATGCTGCTGTCCGTCCTGTGGACATTGCCCCGGAGATCGATTCTGATGCCGCAATAAAAAAAAATAAGCCTATTGTGCACTCAGGCCTGCTAAGCTATAGTGCAGCCCAGCCCACTTGGAGTCTCCCCTCTCCTCTGTTCACATAACGGAGGCGTGTGTCTCAAAAAAAAAACATAACGGAGGCGTGGAGGCCATCCGAGGTGCCATGGCCGGCCGAGCCTTGCGTGGTGGCCATCCGGCCTTCCCCCTGGCCTATAACCCCTCTCCCTCGCGCCCCCCGAAAACCTAATCCCCTTCCCCCACTTGCCCCTCTCCCTCTCCAATTGCTCGATCCCGAGCTCGTCTGCCGCCATGTCGTCGTCGCGGCCAACGTTGCCTCCGTGCTGACCTAGCGTGTCCGGGAGCTTCACCATGGACGGCTTCTTCTTCATCATCAAGTGGATCGAGTCGGGACGCCGCATCGCCGCTGTCTTTATCATTCCTCCCCGACTGCATCCGCGGCCACCGGCGGTCGATCCGCCGCCTTCAATGCGTCCCCAACCTCGTCGTCCCCTTCTATGCGACCGTGGTAAGGCCCTCCTTCGATTCCCCCTTCTTCCCGCCTCGATTTGTTGCCGTAGCGGCCGCCCCCGAACTCGTCCGAGCTCCCGTGTACGCGTATGTGCGTGATTGAGCCGTCGCTGCTGCTACCATTGCTACCCACTACTCTGCTTGCTGCAGCTGCTGCTCCATCACGCTGCCGACCGCACCCATGCCGACCACACCTCGCTCGCCCAACACCGCATCACCGAGGGCCGTCGTTGCTTGCCCGGAGCGCGTGCCCCACTGCTCGCGGCTGCGTTCGCCTAGGCCCGGCCACTCGCCCAGCCGCGGCCCCCAGCTCCGACCGGCCGCACCTCGCCGGAGCCACACGCCGGCGACTTGCTGCGCCTTCCGCCCGCCCCCATCCGGCCACCCCGATGCCACTCACAACCGCTGCGCCCCAGGCCGTGCACCTCACATAGTCGCCGTGCCCTTGCCCGTGTCCGCACCCGTTGCCGCACTGCGCCCCGCGCTCACCGCGCCCCGGCTGCCCTCTACTCTTCCTGTGCGCGCCCGCGTCCCGCGACCCACGCGCCCACGCTCGCTGCTTCTTCCCCCGCGCCCGTCTCTTTCCTGCTGCCTGCGCCCCCTGGAGCCGTCGCTCGCGGCCGAGCCCTCCTTGGGTCGCCGTCGGCCGCCGCGGCCGGGGCTCGCCCTCCTCCCCGCGTGCCCCTGCTGGCCGCCGGGCGAGGCTCTGCTGCCCCGTGCCCACGCGCTTGCACAGCCGTGGCCATGGCTGGCTCTTTGCGGCTGGAGCCGGCCCTCTTCATCTTAATTAGGCCATCTAATCACTATTAGTGCTAACTGCCCCATATAATACTCTATGACGCATGGAGCCCACTGTTGATTAGAATATTAAATTAAGTTAATAATTCCTTGAGTCCATGACACATGGGACCCACTTGTACTATTCATCTTTTGACTAGTCAAACATTGACTAGGTCAACACTGCTCACTGGCCCCACCGGTCATCCACTGTGACTAGCCCACAGTGGGTATAAAAGTAGTTTACTGTTTTATTATTCGAATTAATAAATTCGAGGAATTTTAGAAAATGAATAAAACTTTGAAAATTCATATAAAATAATCCGTAACTCGGATGAAAAAGTTATATACATGAAAGTTGCTCAGAACGACGAGACGAATCTGAATACGCAACCCGTTCATCCGCCACACATCCCTAGCATAGTGAACACGCAACTTTCCCCCTCCGGTTCATTTGTCCGAAAACGCGAAACACCGGGAATACTTTCTCGGATGTTTCCTCCCTTCGCCGGTATTACCTATCCCTGCGTTAGGTCACCTCTAGCACCGCGTATTGCCATGTTACGCTTTGTGATGCTTTGATTGCTCCGTTATTTATTGTGTTCCCCCTCAGTTACTTCTTTCCGGTAGACCCCGAGGCTGCCGGTGACCCCCAGTTCGACTACAGTATTGACGACCCCTCTCTCTTGCCAGAGCAACCAGGCAAGCCCCCCCTTGATCACCAGATATCGCCTACTCTCCTCTATACTGCTTGCATTAGAGTAGTGTAGCATGTTACTGCTTTCCGTTAATCCTATTATGTTGCATAGCCTGTCATTGTTGCTACAACTGTTGGTACCTTATCTGCAATCCTAAATGCTTAGTATAGGATGCTAGTTTACCATCAGTGGCCCTACATTCTTGTCCGTCTGCCATGCTACACTACTAGGCCGTGATCACTTCGGGAGGTGATCACGGGCATATGATATATACTTATACTATTACATTACTTATGATACTGTTCGGAGATGGGGGCTGAAGGGGCAGGTGGCTCCATCCAGGTAGTGGTGGGCCTGAGTACCCGACGGCCCCCGACTGTTACTTTGAGGTGGAGCGACAGGGCAGGTTGAGACCACCTAGGAGAGAGGTGGGCCTGGCCCTGGTCGGCGTTCACGGATACTTAACACGCTTAACGAGATCTTGGTATTTGATCTGAGTCTGGCCATTGGCCTATACGCACTAACCATCTACGCGGGGACAGTTATGGGCACTCGACGTCGTGGTATCAGCCGAAGCCTTCGTGACGTCAGCGACTGAGCGGCGCGTGCCGGGTTGGACCGCGTAATGCAACTTCCTTTGTAATGGAGGTTGCTAGGTCTGCTCTCCGGCCGCCCTCGCAACGTGCAGGTGTGCCATGGGCGATGGGCCCAGACCCCTGCGACATAGGATTTAGACCGGTGTGCTGACCTCTCTGTTGTGCCTAGGTAGGGCTGCGACGTGTTGATCTTCCAAGGCCGGGCATGACCCAGAAAACTGTGTCCGGACGAAGGGGATCGAGCGTGTTGGGCTATGTGGTGCACCCCTGTAGGGAAGTTAAACTATTCGAATAGTCGTGATCTTCGGTAACAGGACGACTTGGAGTTGTACCTTGACCTTATGATAACTAGAACCGGATACTTAATAAAACACACCCTTCCAAGTGCCAGATACAACCGTTGGTCGCTCTCTCATAGGGCGACGAGGGGAGGATCATCGGTTAGGATTACGCTACACGATGCTACTTGGTGAACTTACCATCTACTCTTTTCTCCTGCTGCAAGATGGAGGTTACCAGAAGCGTAGTCTTCGATAGGACTAGTTAACCCCCTCTTATTCCGGCATTCTGCAGTTCAGTCCATATATGATACCCTTATTCCATTTGATACCAATGCATACATATGTAGTGTAGCTCCTTGCTTGCGAGTACTTTGGATGAGTACTCATGGTTGCTTTGCTCCCTCTTTTCCCCCTTTCTATACCCGATTGCTGCGACTAGGCATTGGAGCCCAGGAGCCAGACACCACCGTCGACGACGACTACTACTACTCGGGAGGTGCCTACTACTATGTGTAGCCCGCTGACGACGACCAGGAGTAGTTTAGGAGGATCCCAGGCAGGAGGTCTGCGCCTCTTTTGATCTATATCCCAGTTTGTGCTAGCCTTCTTAAGGCAAACTTGTTTAATTTGTGTCTGTACTCAGATATTGTTGCTTTCGCTGACTCGTCTATGATTGAGCTCTTGTATTCGAGCATTCGAGGCCCCTGGCTTGTAATATGATGCTTGTATGACTTATTTTATTTGTAGAGTTGTGTTGTGATATCTTTCCGTGAGTCCCTGATCTTGATCGTACACGTTGCGTGTATGATTAGTGTACGATTGAATCGGGGGCGTCACACTCAAGGTAGCCCAGTCCAGAAAAAGAGCTATGCAGATTCTAAATGCAAGGAGACAGTTTACGAAGTCGGAGACCGAGTTTATCTTCGAGTATCTCCACTTCGAGGAGTTAAGCGTTTTGGAGTCAAGGGAAAGTTAGCACCACGTTTTGTAGGACCATACAAAGTTTTGGAGCGTATGGGAGAAGTAGCCTACAAGTTGGAATTGTCAGAAGGATTGTTAGGAGTTCACGACGTGTTCCATGTTTTCCAGTTGAAGAAGTGCTACGCAGAGATGGCTGATATACCGCTGAGAGACACAGTGCCACTGGAAGCGATTCAGTTGGACAGTGATTTGACCTATGAGGAGAAACCAGTCAAGATTC
The DNA here is from genome assembly GCF_018294505.1 of Triticum aestivum. NCBI lineage: Eukaryota > Viridiplantae > Streptophyta > Magnoliopsida > Poales > Poaceae > Triticum > Triticum aestivum. Next base: position 262,039,205 of record NC_057800.1, read on the forward strand.
TAGAATATGCCAGTCGAGTCACCCGCAGCAAGGTTATAAAGTTTTGCAAAGTTCAGTGGAGCCACCACACGAAGGATGAAGCCACCTGGGAGCGAGAGGAAGAATTGCTGAAGGACCACCCTCACCTATTTTCTAGCCAACCCGAATCTCGAGGGCGAGATTCATCTTAAGGGGGTAGGTTTGTAACATCCCAAATTTTCAATTTGGAATGTTATACAATAGATCATCATTGCATATCATATTTTATTGCATTTTGGTTGATCCTAGAAATTCCACGCAACTCAAGGACCCTTGGAGAGAGTTGGGGATTTCGTTATTTTCATATTTGAGTTTTATCAAATTTTGAAAATAGGATCATTTGATTTTATTTATTTTATCTTCAATTATTTCTATTACAAAAATATGAGAGAGTGAATAAAATGACTTTCCCAAAATAAAGAAATATTGAGGATTTAATAATAAAATCAAATAAGATTTTATTTTGGTTTTATTTGCTATTTTATTAGAATTTAGGAAAAATGCACGTTTTTCAAATTTTCATTTATTCCTTTTGTTTTTTAAACGCGAACCGACCTATCGGGCCGTGTCCGACCCGGACACTTGGCCCAGCCGGCCTTATAAGCCGGGGGGAGGCCCAGCCGAGACCCCAAACCCTAGTGACCCCGCCCCGCCGCCTCTGCCGCCGCCGCCGCCTCGCGCCGCTGCCGCCCCACGCCACCGCCCTGCCGCCCGCCGGAGCCACCTCGCCTCGCCGAAGGTTGACCTCACCTCGCCGCCGGTTTTTCTCAAAAAACCGTTCGGTTTTCCGTTCGGTTTCCGTCGGTTTTTCGTTTCGTTTTTTTCTAGATCGTTTTTTTCGGTTTATTTTATTAGCGAGCGTTCGCTCGTTCGTTCATTTTAACGAACGCGTTCATCGTTTAGATCCAGATAACAAACGTCCGTTCCTTAATCTGTTCGTCATTTTTCTTTTTCTCGGATTAAATCCGTGATTTTTCTGATCGCGATTCCTGATCTGATTTTCGTTCTAGTATAAGTTTTTGCTCGTTTATCGGAATCAGGCAATTCAAGCGCCCGGAGTTTCGTCTCGAAACCCTCTTTCCGTTTAACCAACTCAAACAAGTTTTTGCTACGGTAAATAATTGCCCTAGATCCAGAATAGTAAATGAAGCCTGTTTCTTTTGCCGTTTGTCTTTCGTTGCTTCGTTTGATTTGATTCTTTTTGCCAATCAGAGTTCTTAAGTTGAACTTTCTGGTTCGATCTCTTATTCGAGTTTTAGCCGTGCATTAGTTGTGTACTTATTGTATGCTTGTTTGTTTGCGATAGAGTACCCAGAGTGCGCCGCTTGCTACTTCGAATTGCTAGGTTTCCTGGATCATCAGCAAGGCAAGTAACACTTTGATCATACCTCCTACTACCCAGTTTTTATTGCATTAGATCAACCCTCACACATTGCATGATTAGGATCTAATTAAATTGTGGGTTTGGGAAGTAGTTGAGGTAGTACCTATCACCTGTTTTATTATCAAACCTTTGGGAGTTACTTCTACATTTGCTTATTATGCCATGCTATGCTAGTAGACGTGGATTGGGTGAGTGTGTCCATGACAGATGTGAGATTGTTAAATTAATGGTTTATCTAAGGTGGCAACTTAAATACACATCTGGGTGGATTGAGGCACCTGGGTATTCCAGCGATTGCCTGTTTTCTTTTGGACCGCCACCCAGGCTCAAAGTGATCATGAGATTATTCATGCTAGAAACTTCCGTGTGCAGCCACAAGCTACTATGGGCTCTAGCATAGTTGAGTAAGTCGTGCGAACTCTTACAGTGGTAGACTAGCAGATGTAGGGGAAAGTAGGTGTAACCGTCTACCCGATCGTAAGGTGCTAGCGCTTCTGAAAGACTATGTCTCGGTCATCCGTTTCTCAAACACCATGTAGTGCGAGAATTCCAACGGAGAAGATCGAGTCTTGTGGGGAAAAGTGCGCAAACCTCTACAGAGTGTATAAACTAATCATGGTTAGCCGTGTCCCCAGTTATGGACATCTTGAGTATTTAGTACCTAGATTATCATGTGAATCTCATCATGTTACTCTAATTAATTTTGTTGGGTTTTGTTTAATGTTGATGCTTAATTGGGATTGAGAATGCTGTGAACCATTCTTAATGTTTAACAACTACCATGATAGTTAAATAAAATGTATTCCTTTGCAGTAGGGAAAAATTGGCTTTACGTAAAACTGTAACCATAGAGCTTTCCACCAGCTAAATATGCATATAGTATAGCCTATATCTTTCATTGCTCTCTATGTGTTACATTGCCAGCATATTCCATGTGCTGACCCGTTTCGGGCTGCAACGTTCATGTTGCAGACTTTTCAGACGATGATTAAGGTGCCTTTAGGTCGTGGTTCTATACTCAGTGATGCCGTTGGAGTTGATGGACTCACTTATCTTCCAAGCCTTCCGCTGTTATCGTTATTAGATGGCCTTAAGCCATATTTATTGTAATAAGTTCTCTTTTGAGACACTCGATGTAGTAAGTGTGTGATTGCTACTTTGTTATAAATCCTTCAAGTATTATGTGGTGTCAGCATTACTGATCCAGGGATGACACCTGAGCACAGAGATTGGACCGTTTGAGGTCTGGTCGCTACAGAGTAGTTTACTTTAGACAGACGAGTCCATAGTTGTTAGCTAGATGGCTTCTTCTCTGTTTTTGGATCTCAATACAAAGTTCTCCCCCTCTCTTGTGGAGATCTATTCGATGTAATCTTGTTTTGCGGTGTGTTTGTTGAGATCGATGAATTGTGGGTTTACGATCAAGTTTATCTATGAACAATATTTGAATCTTCTCTGAATTATTTTATGTATGATTGGTTATCTTTGCAAGTCTCTTCGAATTATCAGTTTGGTTTGGACTACTAGATTGATCTTTCTTGCATGGGAGAAGTGCTTAGCTTTGGGTTCAATCTTGCGGTGTCCTTTCCCAGTGACAGTAGGGGCAGCAAGGCACGTATTGTATTGTTGCCATCGAGGATAACAAGATGGGGTTTATATCATATTGCATGAGTTTATCCCTCTACGTCATGTCATCTTGCTTAAAGCGTTACTCTGTTCTCTTGAACTTAATACTCTAGATGCATGCTGGATAGCGGTCGATGTGTGGAGTAATAGTAGTAGATGCAGGCAGGAGTCGGTCTACTTGTTTTGGACGTGATGCCTATATAAATGATCATACCTAGATATTCTCATAACTATGCTCAATTTTGTCAATTGCTCAACAGTAATTTGTTCACCCACCGTAATACTTATGCTCTTGAGAGGAACCTCTAGTGAAACCTATGGCCCCCGGGTCTATTTTCCATCATATTAATCTTCCAATACTTAGTTATTTCTTTTGCCATTTATTTTACTTGCATATTTATTTCTTTTTATCATAAAAATACCAAAAATATTATCTTATCATATCTATCAGATCTCACTCTCGTAGGTGACCGTGAAGGGATTGACAACCCCTTTATCGCGTTGGTTGCGAGGAGTTTATTTGTTTGTGTAGGTGCGAGGGACTCGTGCGTGGCCTCCTACTGGATTGATACCTTGGTTCTTAAAAACTGAGGGAAATACTTACGCTGCTCTACTGCATCACCCTTTCCTCTTCAAGGGAAAACCAACGTAGTGCTCAAGAGGTAGCAAGAAGGATTTCTGGCGCCGTTGTCGGGGAGTCTACGCAAAAGTCAACATACCAAGTACCCATCACAAACCCTTATCTCCCGCATTACATTATTTTCCATTTGCCTCTCGTTTTCCTCTCCCCACTTCACCCTTGTCGTTTTATTCGCCCTCTCTCTCCATCCTCCTTCTCTTTCCCTATTTGCCTCTTCTTTTGTTTGCCTTCTTCCCGTATGTATCCTTGTTTGTGGTTCCATGTACCTTCTATTTGCTTGCATCTTTTCTTGCTAAAAATCTATTGATATGGATCCACTTAAAGTGTTCTACTTAGATCATCTTCGATCCTTATGCGCTCGTGCTGATACCCCAACTAGCCTAGTTGATGGGAAATCTTTAGATGAGCATGCTCATCTTGTGCGTCACTGTTTGTCTGAAAAAGGGAGACTTTTATGGAATCAAATAAACAGATTGCTGTGTTATGCTTGGAATCTTTGTGAAATTTGTGGTTTTACTTGTTGCTCTAAGAATCCTAAAAAAACCTCCCCTACCTATGTGAGTTTAATGATATTGAAATCTTATCTTCTTATGCAAAGGGTGTTTATAGTTACTACGATATCGAATGAATTGAAGAATTTGTTGCTTTTAAGGGTGCTTATGAAGTTGCTTCTTTGATTGAAAAATATGATATTACTCTCTACGAATCTGAAAATTTTGACATACTTAAATATTGGTATGAAAACTATGCTCATAATGTCAATGTCAAAGAATTTATTAAAAGAATGACCGTTGCTTCGGAAGATAATAATGATATGCATGAATCTATAGATAATTATGATTCCTATGATTTGATTGAAATATCCCTTGATGAACATGATGCTTGATATTCTTGTGGCCATGATGCCAATATTTATGAAGAAGAATTTGTTATAGTTACTTACGTTAAACATGAGATCGTTGCTATTGCACCCATACTTAATAGTTCCTTCGATGAAAAGCATGATTGCAATGATGTTATTATAAATTCTCTTAATGTCAATTGTGTTAATGATATGCAAAACCCTAAGCTTGGGGATGCTCGTTTTGCTATGACTACTATTTGTTGCAATGATCATGATTGGGGTGATTCTTCTTTTGATCTTGAAAATTTATTTAAGCCCCATGATGAATATGAGATTGATAATAGTGTTTGCAATATTATTGAAAGTGGGTTTGGAAGAGTGTCAACTTTAGATCCCACATATTTGGAGAATGTTCAATCTTATGAAGTTTTTGATAAAAGTGGGTTTGGAGAGGTCATGACTTTAGTTAATGTTAATCCCACTATTTTGGAAGAGTGTCAACTTTGCATACATGTGGATCTTGTTAAGAATATGTTTTGTGATAGCTATATTTTTTAATTTGCTTATGATCCTACATGTAATTATTACGAGAGAGGAAAATATGGTTGTAGAAATTTTCATGTTACTAAACTACCTCTCGTTATGTTGAGGTTGCTATTGTTTCTTTCCTCTTCCTTGCATATGCTAGTTTTTGCTTGCCTTGATAATTTGTTTGCCTATAAGGTGCCTATGCATAGGAAGTATGTTAGAATTAGATGTGTTTGTCACATGCTTTATGATGCTCCTTTCGTGCTTCAATTCTTGTCTTTCATGTGAGCACTATTAAAATTATCAATGCCTAGCTAGGGGCGTTAAACGATAGCGCTTGTTGGGAGGCAACCCAATTTTATTTTTATTTATTGCTTTTTGCTCCTGTTTAGTAATAAATAATTTATCTAGCCTCTGTTTTGGTTGTGTTTTTGTGTTTAATTAGTGTTTGTGCCAAGTAGAACCATTGGGAAGACTTGGGGAAAGTCTTTTTATTCTTGCTGTAAAAAACAGAAACTGTAGCACTCACGAGAACTGCTGACATTTTTATTTGGAAAGTGATATTTAGTTAATTTTTTTTGCAGATGATTAATAGATAAATTCCTCATGTCCATAAATTTATTTTAGAATTTTTGGGGTTCCAGATCTTGCGTTAGCTACAGATTACTTCAGACTGTTCTGTTTTTGACAGATTCTGTTTTTCGTGTGTTGATTGCTTATTTTGATGAATCTATGGCTAGTAAGCTAGTTTATAAACCATAGAGAAGTTGGAATACATTAGGTTTAACACCAATATAAATAAAGAATGAGTTCATTACAGTACCTTGAAGTGGTGTTTTGTTTTCTTTCGCTAACGGAGGTCACGAGATTTTCTACTTTAAGTTTTGTGTTGTGAAGTTTTCAAGTTTTGGGTAAAGATTTGATGGATTATGGAACAAGGAGTGGCAAGAGCCTAAGCTTGGGGATGCCCATGGCACCCCCAATATAATATATGGACACCTAAAAGCCAAAGCTTGGGGATGCCCCGGAAGGCATCCCCTCTTTCGTCTACTTCTATCGGTAACTTTACTTGGAGCTATATTTTTATTTACCACATGATATGTTTTTTGCTTGGAGCGTCTTGTATTATTTGAGTCTTTGTTTGTTAGTTTTCCACAATCATCATTTCTGCACACACCTTTTTGAGAGAGACACTCATGATTCGAAAATTGTTAGAATACTCTATGTGCTTCACTTATATCTTTTGAGTTATATAGTTTTTGGTCTAGTGCTTCACTTATATATTTTAGAGCACGATGGTGGATTTGTTTTATAGAAACTTTTGTTCTCTCATGCTTCACTTAGATTATTTTGAGAGTCCTACAAAACATCATGGTAATTTGCTTTAATTATGTTAGGCATTCAAGATTAATAATAAAATTTTCTTATGAGTGTGTTGAATACTATGAGAAGTTTGAAACTTGATAATTGTTTTGAGATATGGAGATGGTGATATTAGAGTCGTGCTAGTTGAGTAGTTGTGAATTTGAGAAATGCTTGTGTTGAAGTTTGTGATTCCCGTAGCATGCACGTATGTTGAACCATTATGTTAAGAAGTCGGAGCATGATGTATTTATTGATTATCCTCCTTGTGAGTGGCGGTCGGGGATGAGTGATGGTCTTTTCCTACCAATCTATCCCCCTAGGAGCATGCGCGTAATACTTTGCTTCGATAACTAATAGATTCTTGCAATAAGTATGTGAGTTCTTTATGACTAATCTTGAGTCCATGGATTATACGCACTCTCACCCTTCCACCATTGCTAGCCTCTCTAATACCGCGCACCTTTCGCCGGTATCATAAACCCACCATATACCTTCCTCAAAATAGTCACCATACCTACCTATCATGGCATTTCCATAACCATTCCGAGATATATTGCCATGCAAATTTCCACCGTTCCGTTTACTATGACATGCTCCATCATTGTCATATTGCTTCGCATGATCTTGTAGTTGACATTTTAGTTGTGGCAAAGCCACCGTTCATAATTCTTTCATATAAGTCACTCATGCATCATTGCTATCCCGGTACACCGCCGGAGGCATTCATATAGAGTCATACTTTGTTCTAGTATTGAGTTGTAATAATTGAGTTGTAAATAAATAGAAGTGTGATGATAATCATTCATAGAGTATTGTACCAATAAAAAATAGAAAGGCCAAAAAAGAAGGCCCAAAAAATAAAAAAGTAAAAGGGGCAATACTACTATCCTTTTTTCCACACTCGTGCTTCAAAGTAGCACCATGATCTTGATGATAGAGAGTCTTTTATGCTATCACTTTCATATACTAGTGGGAATTTTTTATTATAGAACTTGGCTTGTATATTCCAACGATGTGATTCCTCAAATGCCCTAGGTCTTCATGAGCAAGCAAGTTGGATGCACACCCACTTAGTTTCTTTTTGTTGAGCTTTCATACATTTATAGCTCTAGTGCATCCATTGCATGGCAATCCCTACTCACTCACATTGATATCTATTGATGGGAATCTCCATAGCCCGTTGATACGCCGAGTTAATGTGAGACTATCTTCTCCCTTTTTGTCTTCTCCACAACCACCATTCTATTCCACCTATACTGCTATGTCCATGGCTCACGCTCATGTATTGCGTGAAGATTGAAAAAGTTTGAGAACACCAAAAGTATGAAACAATTGCTTGGCTTGTCATCGGGGTTGTGCATGATTTGAATACTTTGTGTGGTGAAGATTGAGCATAGCCAGACTATATGATTTTGTAGGGATAAATTTCTTTGGCCATGTTATTTTGAAGAGACACAATTGCTTAGTTAGTATGCTTGAAGTATTATTATTTCTATGTCAATATTAAACTTTTGTCTTGAATCTTTCAGATCTGAATATTCATACCACAATTAAGAGAATTACATTGAAATTATGCCAAGTAGCATTCCACATCAAAAATTCTGTTTTTATCATTTACCTACTCGAGGACGAGAAGGAATTAAGCTTGGGGATGCTTGATACGTCTCCAACGTATCAGTAATTTTTGATTGTTCCATGCTATATTATATCCTGTTTTGGACATTATTGGGCTTTATTATACACTTTTATATTATTTTCAGGACTAACCTTTTAACCGGAGGCCCAGCCCAGAATTGTTGTTTTTTGCCTATTTTAGGGTTTCGCAGAAAAAGAATATCAAACGGAGTCCAAACGGAATGAAACCTTCGGGAACATGATTTTTGGAACGAACATGATCCAGAGGACTTGGACCCTCTGTCAAGCAATCAACGAGGAAGGCACGAGGTAGGGGGCGCGCCTACCCCCCAAGCGCGCCCTCCACCCTCGTGGGGCCCACGTTGCTCCACCGACGTACTCCTTCCTCCTATATATACCTACGTACCCCCAAACTACCAGATACGGAGCCAAAACCCTAATTCCACTGCCATAACTTTCTGTATCCATGAGATCCCATCTTGGGGCCTTTTTCGGAGCTCCGCCGGAGGGGGTATCGATCATGGAGGGCTTCTACATCAACACCATAGCCTCTCCAATGAAGTGTGAGTAGTTTACTTCAGACCTATGGGTCCATAGTTATTAGCTAGATGGCTTCTTCTCTCTTTTTGGATCTCAATACAAAGTTCTCCCCCTCTCTTGTGGAGATCTATTCGATGTAATCTTGTTTTGCGGTGTGTTTGTTGAGATCGATGAATTGTGGGTTTATGATCAAGTTTATCTATGAACAATATTTGAATCTTCTCTGAATTCTTTTATGTATGATTGGTTATCTTCGCAAGTCTCTTCAAATTATCAGTTTGGTTTGGCCTACTAGATTGATCTTTCTTGCAATGGGAGAAGTGCTTAGCTTTGGGTTCAATCTTGCGTTGTCCTTTCCCAGTGACAGTAGGGGCAGCAAGGCACGAATTGTTATGTTGCCATCGAGGATAGCAAGATGGGGTTTATATCATATTGCATGAGTTTATCCCTCTACATCATGTCATCTTGCTTAAAGCGTTACTCTGTTCTCTTGAACTTAATACTCTAGATGCATGCTGGATAGCGGTCGATGTGTGGAGTAATAGTAGTAGATGCAGGCAGGAGTCGGTCTACTTGTTTTGGACGTGATGCCTGTATACATGATCATACCTAGATATTCTCATAACTATGCTCAATTCTGTCAATTGCTCAACAGTAATTTGTTCACCCACCGTAATACTTATGCTCTCGAGAGAAGCCTCTAGTGAAACCTATGGCCCCCGGGTCTATTTTCCATCATAATAATCTTCCAATACTTAGTTATTTCCTTTGCCATTTATTTTACTTGCATCTTTATTTATCTTTATCATAAAAATACCAAACATATTATCTTATCATATCTATCAGATCTCACTCTCGTAGGTGATCGTGAAGGGATTGACAACCCCTTTATCGCATTGGTTGTGAGGAGTTTATTTGTTTGTGTAGGTGCGAGGGACTCGTGTGTGGCCTCCTACTGGATTGATACCTTGGTTCTCAAAAACTGAGGGAAATACTGATGCTGCTCTACTGCATCACCCTTTCCTCTTCAAGGGAAAGCCAGTGCTATGCTTAAGAGGTAGCATTGAGTAATTATGAATTTGAGAAATACTTGTGTTAAAGTTTGTGATTCCCGTAGCATGCACGTATGGTGAACCGTTATGTGATGAAGTCGGAGGATGATTTATTTATTGATTGTCTTCCTTATGAGTGGCGGTCGGGGACGAGCGATGGTCTTTTCCTACCAATCTATACCCCTAGGAGCATGCACGTAATACTTTGCTTTGATAACTTGTAGATTTTTGCAATAAGTATATGAGTTCTTTATGACTAATGTTGAGTCCATGGATCATACGCACTCTCACCCTTCCACCATTGCTAGCCTCTTTAATACCGCGAACCTTTCGCCGGTATCATACACCCACCATATACCTTCCTCAAAACAGCAACCATACCTACCTATCCTGGCATTTCCATAGCCATTCCGAGATATATTGCCATGCAACTTACCACTGTTACATTTACTATGACATGCTCCATCATTTTCATATTGCTTTGCGTGATCATGTAGTTGACATTGTATTCGTGGCAAAGCCACTGTTCATAATTCTTTCATACATGTCACTCTTGATTCATTGCATATCCTGGTACACTGCTGGAGGCATTCACATAGAATCAATTGTTGAGTTGTAAGTAAACAAAAAAGTGTGATGATCATCATTTTTAGAGCATTGTCCCAAGTGAGGAAAGGATGATGGAGACTATGATTCCTCCACAAGTCGGGATGACACTCCGGACTAAAAAAAGAGGCCATAAAAAAGAGAAAAGGCCCAAACAAAAAAATGAGAGAAAAAGAGAGAAAGGACAATGCTACTATCCTTTTACCACACTTGTGCTTCAAAGTAGCACCAAGATCTTCATAAGAGAGTCTCCTATGTTATCACTTTCATATACTAGTGGGAATTTTTCATTATAGAACTTGGCTTGTATATTCCAATGATGGGCTTCCTTAAAATGCCCTGGGTCTTCGTGAGCAAGCGAGTTGGATGCACACCCACTTAATTCTTTTTGTTGAGCTTTCATATACTTATAGCTCTAGTGCATCCGTTGCATGGAAATCCCTACTCACTCACATTGATATCTATTAATGGGCATCTCCATAGCCCGTTGATACGCCTAGTTGATGTGAGACTATCTTCCCCTTTTTTGTCTTCTCCACAACCACCACTCTATTCCACCTATAATGCTATGTCCATGGCTCACGCACATGTATTGCGTGAAGATTGAAAAAGTTTGAGAACACCAAAAGTATGAAACAATTGCTTGGCTTGTCATCGAGGTTGTGCATGATTTAAATACTTTGTGTGGTGAAGATGGAGCATAGCCAGACTATATGATTTTGTAGGGATAACTTTCTTTGGCCATGTTATTTGAAGAGACATAATTGCTTAAGTTAGTATGCTTGAAGTATTATTATTTCTTTGTCAATATTGAACTTTTGTCTTGAATCTTTTGGATCTGAATATCCATACCACAATTAAGAAGAATTACATTGAAATTATGCCAAGTAGCATTCCACATCAAAAATTCTGTTTTTTATCATTTACCTACTCGAGGACGAGCAGGAATTAAGCTTGGGGATGCTTGATACGTCTCCAACATATCTATAATTTTTTATTGTTCCATGCTATATTATATCCTGTTTTGGACATTATTGGGCTTTATTATACACTTTTATACTATTTTTGGGACTAACCTATTAACCAGAGGCCCAGCCCAGAATTGTTCTTTTTTGCCTATTTTAGGGTTTCGCTGAAAAAGAATATCAAACGGAGTCCAAACGGAATGAAACCTTTGGGAACGTGATTTTTGGAACAAACATGATCTAGAGGACTTGGACCCTACGTCAAGCAATCAACTAGGAAGGCACCAGGTAGGGGGGTGCGCCTACCCCCCAGGCGCGCCCTCCACCCTCATGGGGCTCACGTTGCTCCACCGACGTACTCCTTCCTCCTATATATACCTACATACCCCCAAACTACCAGATACGGAGCCAAAACCCTAATTCCACCGCCTTAACTTTCTGTATCAACGAGATCCCATCTTGGGGCCTTTTCCGGAGCTCCGCAGGAGGGGGTATCGATCACGGAGGGCTTCGACATCAACACCATAGCCTCTCCGATGAAGTGTGAGTAGTTTACTTCAGACCTTCGGGTCCATAGTTACTAGCTAGATGGCTTCTTCTCTTTTTTTGGATCTCAATACAAAGTTCTCCCCCTCTCTTGTGGAGATCTATTCGATGTAATCTTGTTTTGCGGTGTGTTTGTTGAAACCGATGAATTGTGAGTTTATGATCAAGTTTATCTATGAACAATATTTGAATCTTCTCTGAATTGTTTTATGTATGATTGGTTATCTTTGCAAGTCTCTTCGAATTATCAATTTGGTTTGGCCTACTAGATTGATCTTTCTTGTAATGGGAGAAGTGCTTAGCTTTGGGTTCAATCTTGCGGTGTCCTTTCCCAGTGACAGTAGGGGCAGCAAGGCACGTATTGTATTGTTGCCATCGAGGATAACAAGATGGGGTTTATATCATATTGCATGAGTTTATCCCTCTACATCATGTCATCTTGCCTAAAGCGTTTCTCTGTTCTTTTGTACTTAATACTCTAGATGCATGCTGGATAGCGGTCGATGTGTGGAGTAATAGTAGTAGATGCAGGCAGGAGTAGGTCTACTTGTCTCGGACGTGATGCCTATATACATGATCATACCTAGATATTCTCATAACTATGCTCAATTCCGTCAATTTCTCAATAGTAATTTGTTCACCCACCGTAATACTTATGCTCTCGAGAGAAGCCACTTGTGAAACCTATGGCCCCTAGGTCTATTTTCCATCATATTAATCTTCCAATACTTAGTTATTTCCTTTGCCATTTATTTTACTTGCATCTTTATTTCTCTTTATCATAAAAATACCAAAAATAGTATCTTATCATATCTATCAAATCTCACTCTCGTAAGTGACCGTGAAGGGATTGACAACCCCTTTATCGTGTTGGTTGCGAGAAGTTTATTTGTTTGTGTAGGTGCGAGGGACTCGTGCGTGGCCTCCTACTAGATTGATACCTTGGTTCTCAAAAACTGAGGGAAATACTTATGCTGCTCTACTGCATCACCCTTTCCTCTTCAAGGGAAAACCAACGCAGTGCTCAAGAGATAGCATAGTGCAAATTGGTTTTGAGTCCCAGCTGCACAGGAATATTGAAGCTTACATGGATGGCATAGTGGTCAAAACCAAGGAAATCAACTCACATTCAGGACTTGGAAGAGACCTTTGAAATCAAGATCAACTTGAAGCTAAACCCAGAGAAGTGTGTGTTCGACATTCCTTCTGGCAAGCTACTTGGCTTCTTTGTGTCCCACCAGGGGATAGAGGCCAACCCCGACAAGATCAAGGCGATCAAGCAGATTCAAGCACATAAGATAGTTACAGATGTGGGGCGTTTGACTGGATGTGTTGTTGCGCTAGGCAGGTTCATTTCCAAGTCTGCCGAGTGCGCCTTGCGATTCTTTAAAATCTTGAATAGGGCAGGGCCCATGGAGTGGACCCCGGAGGCAGATGATGTGCTGCAAGATTTGAAGACCTATTTTCCTCTGTTCCTACCTTAGTCTCTCCTAAACCACAAGAGCCGTTGTTGCTATACCTAGAGGCAACCAATCAAGTGGTTAGTGCAGCGCTGGTGGCGTAGCGAGAAGTAGATGAAGGAGCAGACGCGACTACCGTCCCCTCCGGGGAGGAAAGTGAAATCATCCCGGCAAGGTCAGACACTGATCAGGACAAAGAGAAGCGAGGCAATGTGGACAATTCTAAGATCACGGCAAGGAAGGAGGTGGTGCAGCGGCCAATGAACTTTGTAAGCTCCCTACTGCAGGGAGCTGGATCAAGGTATTCTGGCATGCAAAAGTTGATCTTTGGCCTCATCATGGCCTCAAGGTAGCCGCACCACTACTTCCAAGCCCACGAGATCATGGCTGTCACCCGCTTCCCATTGCAATGCATACTGAGGAACCCTGAGGCCACTAGCAGGATAGTGGAATGGGCTTTAGAGTTATCGAGCTTCGGTTTGAAGTTTGAGAGCATGTCAACTATTCAGAGCAGAGCATTGGTGGAGTTTATGGCGGAGTGGATGCCTACCCCTGATGAAGAAGCGCTGGAAACAGTTATCACCGGCAAGGAAGCGCCCCAAGAATGGATCATGTACTTTGATGGTGCCTTCTCCCTACAAGGTGTAGGAGCTGGTGTTCTTCTCGTCACACCTACTGGGGAACACCTCAAGTACATGGTCCAAATGCATTTCCCATGGGAGAAAGCTACCAACAACATTGCAGAGTATGAAGGACTCCTTGCCGGACTCAGGATCATAACAGAGTTTGGGATCAAGAAGTTGATCATTCGTCACTGGTACACGTCGGTGCTATACAAATGGTTTTTACCCCCTTACCGCAACAGCATTTGGAACCGTCGCCTAGTGAGTGACGGTGATAGGGGGTCCTTCCCACACGACCCAGAAACCGCTGGGGATATGGGAGCCTTAATGCATACCGTTGTCCCTATATAACCATTTTCGATATCTCGAATATCCCAAACGCTTCATCCTTGCTACTCGTTTGTGCTCACATTGCCATCGCAGTCGGAGTTTTGTGGTTTTACCTAAAACCAAGCAGATTCCAGGCACAGGAGTTTTATGATGCCTGGCACATCACAAACAGTTCATGATTATAAACCGTGTACGATAGGTAGACAATCACACACATTTATTTTCCCCGCACCGTATGTGATAGTGTCTGACATCACACACGCTTTGCAAACGGCAACTGTGTGCATTGTTACACACGTTTCCTCTCCGTGAACCATGTTAGATTATGATGTATATCACACACGTTGTGCTTTATTAACCGTGTGCGCCGTAATGACCTGCACACCATAATTTCGCCCTAATTTAATTGCTGCTATTTAAAATTGTACCTAATTTAAACGTGAAAGTAGGCTATAGCTTTATTCATATCCATCAGGTTCAAACAACCAATGCATTATTCGATTCACAGGTACATATGTTTAAGAATTACATAAGCACCAAATAAAGAACGATGAACCAGGGTTCTATACTTGTACTATTACAGGTGGTAAAGAAAGAGACCACAAACATTCCAGTTGCTAAACAAGGTGAAGCAAAATGGCCCTATTGTGCTCTCCTGGATGCAGAAGGCATGCAAGACTCTAGTCCAACCCCTTGTGATGGCCGGCCACCAATCATGTAGTTTGAGAGGTAATGTTGAGTAAACTGCTTCAGGATCCACTGCAAAATAAAAAATATTCAGAAATTGTCATCTAACACAACTCATTACGGGCAGTAAAAAGAAGGCTACATGGTTCTTATTACCATCCTGCAGTTCACTGTTGTCCTGCATAAAGTGTAAACAAATAGTTCGATTGACATCTTTTGACCCATTTTAATAACAATCTTTATCAGTTTCCTCACTTGATGCTGGTTCATGAATATCTCATTGCCCCATACATAGAAAGGGTCGAAGTGTGGATCTTTGGCAATGATATATGTACCTAAAAGCACCAAGTTAATATTAGAAGCTAAAAAACAATTGAAAAATGATGTAGTACAACACTCCCTCCATCCCATTATATAAGATTTTATTACATGTATATCTAGACATCATCAGAACATCAAGGTAACACTCTTCCTTGTTGCTATGTAGCCTGGGATTGCATATTTTGTCATTCAGTACAATGCATGTTGCTATGTAGCCTTAGATATATTAAATATGACCCTAGTTAACCTACTGATAAATGGGTTACAGATATATTCCGTGAAATGTCCGATTCGATGATTAATCCCTTATCAGCCCCAGGCTATATGGTACCAGCTACCGATATCCTGAACAGTGAGTACATATAAGCAATGCGATGAAACTAACCTCGATGGAAAACAACACTGTTCTCAATATTGTCCTGTATGAGTACATATAAAGGCATGTTAAGCACAACAGGCTAAACATCAACTAAATATATCCATGGTAGACAACATAATCTACAAATGATAGCTTCAGTGTGTAGGCTTAAGCACGCTAGTTAAGTAAAACAAGAAGTGGAAAGGTGTGTTAACTGCATCAGGCATAACATTTAAAAACAAGCAAATAGTCATTCAAACTGGTATTGTGCAGGTCTAAAGTACACTAGTTATTGTTAAAAAAATGAAAAGGCATGTTAACTGCAATATCCTTAACAACAACCAAATATCGTCATAGTGGTATTGTTGAAACTGTTATTTATGAAATGAACTGCAGCAAATAGTTGCACATATAGAGCATCACATTGTGAAGAACTGAAATAAACAAGTCATAAGGCCATCTCTAGCCGATCCTTAAAAAGTTAAAGGACTAAAACCCTTAGTGGATATATATATACACTCCAGCAATTTTTGGCCTTTTCGAGTCGATCCCCTAAACTTAAGGTTGTAAACTTCAATTTGATCAAGTTCAAAGTAGTTTCAACCGAAAGTAGCATGCATTCAAACATAAACATAGATAGTTTTGCATTACTGAACATAAAAAATAAATTTAAACTAAGCTAAACTACTTTCAATCGAAGTAGAGGTCGAGCCAATCCTTCCTCATCATGTACGGTGTGCCGCGAGCCGG
The DNA here is from genome assembly GCF_018294505.1 of Triticum aestivum. NCBI lineage: Eukaryota > Viridiplantae > Streptophyta > Magnoliopsida > Poales > Poaceae > Triticum > Triticum aestivum. The sequence continues at coordinate 262,055,483 of NC_057800.1, forward strand.
GTCCGGGCCGGTGCCATCGTCGGGGTCATTGGGGAAGGCACTCCTCCACTGGTGGACGTCGATCTCCTCGTCCCCGGGGCCCACCTCAATTCCCTCCGCACCGCTGTCACCGCCGCCTTTGACCTCGTCATCGGAGGAGAGTGTGATAAACTCGCCGCCCTCCGCGCCGCCGTCCTTTTGCCTTCGACCTCGTCATCGGAGGAGAGTGCGATAACCTCACCGCCTTCGGCGCCGGCAAAGATCGCCAGCTCCGCCACCATGAGCTCCAGGTGCTGCCGACGAAGCTCTTGCACGTAGGCCTTGTTGGCGGCCTCGTCTTCGAGGCACTCCCACGCCTCGCGGTCCTCCCGCGCCATAGCCGAGCTCACCACCCCTGGCTCTGGCGGAACGAGGTTGATTGGACATGTGCAGAAGGGGCAACTAAGCCTAGCCGCCGCGCCGTGGTAGCAGACCTACCATCGGTCGTACTCCATGGCCGCGAGCTCCGTGTGGAAGCTACCGAGCTACCGGCGGGTGTGGGTCTCCCGATCTGTAATCTCGGCGACCCACATCCCCCACTGCCGCTGCCGGACCCTGAGGTAGGACCTCGTCGGCTTCCTGGTCCGAGGGAGGATGGGGAAGTCCTCGAACTAGCGTAGGGGCACGGCGGTGGGCGGATCAGGGGACCGGCGATGGCGGATTGAGCCTGCGGAGGACGATGGGGACACCTCGGCGGCCACCTCACCGGTGTTGGGCGAAAAGCCCGCGATAAACCTCTTTTTGGCCATTGGCTCCTCGAGCTCCCCGACACACATGCAGAGGTTGAGGATGAAGGCGTTGGCGATGGCGACGACCTACCAATGCTTTCAGGGGTGGTGTGTGTCTGTGTGAGCAGAGGTTTTGGGAGTGTGTGGTGTGTGTGGAGGGGGGGGGCAAGGAGGTGTTTGAGGAAATACTGCGGCAACTGAAAATTTTACTAGGCAGGAGTAATAAGGCGGGGCTACTGAAAATTTGGATCAAGGGTGAGCAGATATTTTTGAGATTGCGAGGGATGCAGAGGCGGGAGTAAAATGCCTGGGCTACTGAAAATTTGAATCTAGGGACTGAAGTAGAGCGGGAGTATCAGACATCACACATGGTCCACACATACTAATCGTGTGTTATCAAACATTAAAACCTTCCTGGCGGTAGATATTTTCAAGATTACGAGGTAGTAATACCATGGACTGTAGCCGACACACCTTCTCGCGTAAGCCATAGGCGTATTATACACCGATGGTTCTCCAGGATATTTTGTACTGCATCTCACACGGTTGGTGATAATAAAGTGTGTGGGATCTGCTTGATTTTCCATCTTGATTTGAATTACATAATGGGGTCACAGCGACAATGGACGGTGTTTGAATTGCTAGACCTTTTATCTGCTTATGTCCATGGGTTTATGCTTACGTCCCATGCAAGAAATGGGGATGAATTTGGAACACAACGACACCTTTGGGGACGAAACGATATCCATTGCCTATTATTGCTTTCAAAAATTAAATGGTAAGGCCTTTAATTATGTCAACTAATAGTTATGCAAGTACCCAACATTAGGCATCATTGTTTGGGCATCTCATTAACTAAGGACAAATAAAGCAATTGAAAAGAGCAAATTAACTATGCCTGAATCGAACAAGAAATTGAACTATTGAGTTGGATACAGTGACTTACCTTAACTGGTTGAACAGGCTCAGTGCTGCTCCTCCTTCTCTTGCAAGGCTCCTTCCTAACATCTTGTACTTGGAAATCCTCAATCTTATCTTCATTGCACCCCCTCTGCAAGGTGACACAAACTAGTTACTCGTCTCCTTGGAAGATAAATATGCATACTTTCCAGTCTGTGAACAACACAAAAGGATGAGATTATAATAAAACAACACCACATAATGAAACATGCCACATCTCTCGCACTTGCACACAATGAAATGAGCATTTACTATGTGTGCACTATGTAAAAACTAGGCATACCTTCGAACTAGATCTCCAGGTACTCTTGGAGAGCCTACTTTAGTGTACATCCAAACCTTTATGTCACCTATGAGTTAGACAAGCCCCCACTACATCAGCCCTTAGTGTTTAAATCGTTGACAGGCTCTGTTAGAGTGTTAGGTCAAGAACAACAAGTAATCAAAGCAAACATTCCTAGTATGGCTGGCTGATACGAACAAGCAATTGAACAGATGTGCGAGCAAATATTACATATCAAGAAAAGAAGCAAAGAAGGAGGCTTAAAGACCATCACTTGACTGACCAGATTTAAGGGGCATTTAAACATCATGTGCAATGTATGAACTAACATAAACATTGCATATTCCAGATTCTAGAATGGAATGCACATATATTAGGTTATGCCATGTATGATGATGCCTAAATGTACACTATAGCAGGCAGGGGTGATTCATCATTACACGCACAATTGAATTGCAGGTTAAGGGCCAGTTCTATTCCACCTTTTCAGAGCTTATTGTCAAAATAAGCCATAAAAGATGTAAAGAAGTCATTTTTGAGTTATGTGCTTGGGCTTAACTTATTTCGCTTTGGAGGGGGGTGTTTCGGGTAGAAGCTCACTAAAAATTGATGGAAAGGGGAATAGTGAAATGGCTCTGTTGTCTGCCTATATTACACTCAAAATGCCACTGCTCACGCCCATGTCACACCTGGCCCTCAAGTAAAAACAAACACGCAAGCGTTCATTGCCCTGCCCGCTTGCATCTCCTCTCCCCTTTCCCTCTACCTCAATCCCCTGCCTGCAACACTAGGGTTCCTCCAGCGAGCCGTTGCCACTGGTCCCATCTGGCCTGGTCCTCGATGATGCTCTGTCCAGCTGCGCTACATGGCCGGCGGGTAGGGCCACATCTCCCCGGATGCTCCTCCCTCTGGCGCCGCCCCGCATTCTCATGGTCTCCAACAGCCACTCCACAGTGGCCCGTCCAATGCACTACTCCGGCGGGCGCCGCACAACTACGGCCGATGCCACACTGCGGCAGAAGGCACCTTATTCCCCCTCCCCTCCTCCTAGGGCGTGGCCATGAGGTGCTGTTGAAGGATGAGCTCGTCCTACAAGGTGAGGATCTCCTCTGATTTTGTGCCAAATTTTCATTCTGTTCCGCTATGTGATGAATTGATATGAGCTGCTTTTGCTGTTGCTATATGATACATTGCTATGACCTACTCCTCCTGCTGCTATATGATGAATTGCCATGAGTTGTTGCTGCTATATGATGAGTTGCTATAAGCTGCTCCTGATGCTGCTATATGATGAATTGCTATGAGCTGCTCCTGCTGCTACTATATGATGAATTCGTATGAGCTGCTCCTTCTGCTGCTATATGATGAATTGCTATGAGCTGCTCCTGCTGCTACTATATGATGAATTGGTATGAGCTGCTCCTGCTGCTGCTATATGATGAATTGCTATGAGCTGCTCCTGCTGCTGTTATATGATGAATTGCTATGAGCTGCTCCTGCTGCTGCTATATGATGAATTGCTATGAGCTGCTCCCGCTGCTGCTATATGATGAATTGCTATGAGTTGCTGCTGGTATATGATGAATTGCACACTGCTGTTGCTATTGTTGTATGATGAGTTGCTATGAGTTGCTGCTGCTATATGATGCTTTCAGGTGGTGCTGCTATATGATAATAACCAACCACTTGGACCATCAAATTTCGATAAATAATTGTTCTTCATTTAAATTTGGGTCATGCATTCTTCGTTTAAATTAGGCATCGAGATCTCTATGGAAGACATTGACCAAAGTAGATTGTGCCAAGTAGATGGTATCTTTGTATTTGCATTTTGAACAAATAGTGATGGTCTGTTTTCCTATCATATTAATTACTGCACTGGGTTCAATTTGTGATGTTTGCAAGTCAAATTAATTTTCATATGGGCAGCAAAATGACAAAATATAATGCAATCTAGATTTTTCACTGATCATACCAAAGATAAGCTGAAAATGAAGGCAATGAAAAGAACTGGTTGGCTTATTACCTAGAGCTTATATTCACAGGTGCTTAGTTTCTTAGGATAACTCATAATAACTGTCGCTAAGAAACTTGGCCAATAGAACTGACATACAAATAACATGTCACGATGATTGCAATGGAGGAGTGACCTACGATAGCACACTGTATAGGCTCACCGCTGCCTCTCCTTTTTTGCGATGTTCCATGAAATTGCCACATACATCTTGTACTTTTTCATTGTGTAACCCTATCTGCAAGTTGACACAGCTAATTTCAGACATATCTACATGATAATACATTGCATATCCCTTGCACATATTTAAACCACCAATTAACGATTGTGTGCGTAGCATAAACTAGCCATGACTATGTGTGCTGGACTAACAGGCACCCTAAGGGAGCCTAATGTAGTGCACTAGAATTCCTACATGCCACCTACGATTTTGTGTAATGTACAACCTCTGTTCCTAAATATATGTTTTGTGGAGATTCTAGTATGGATCACATACAGATGTACATAGATGCATTTTGGAGTGTAGATTCACTCATTTTGCTCTTTATGTAGCCTATAGTGGAATCTCTAGGAAGACTTATATTTAGGAATGGAGGTAGTATCATGTATGACATCTACATATCTAATTTAGCAGCCAGTAGTAGAAATCATTGTCTGCACAAAGGGATTATTGGTAAAAAATCCTAGCAAAGCACGCTGGCAGGCACACAACAATACAAGAGAGAGACACACTTACAAGATCATATCAATGCCTTAGTCCAGGATCTTGGTTGGCCAAGCAGTTAGATCTAGAAGAAACATCGTCCTTGTAGTTTTTGCCAGCTGCATAACATGTAACAACGACCTGTTAGTATATTTGAAGTACATCGGGCAGGTGATGCTAGACGGGTTTAAAGGTGACAAGTACCTAGGCCGTGGCGGGTGCTTGGCATCTTGCTAGATGGTGGGAATCAGGTTAGAAACGTCAAGGGTGATGACGCTATGCTGGTTGTCGCGGTCTGGTAAGGAGATCTAGAACCGTCGAGCAGGGTGTTTGTGGAGCAGCTCCGGTAGGGTGGACTACGGTGTGGGCAAAGCAGATATGAGGCCGTGGACGAGGGCGTCAGTGAAGCTGCTCCGGTGGTTGGGTTCAGGATGGTGTCGACAATGCGGATCTGCAGCCATGGACGGGGCGTCAGAAGCTGCTCCGGTAGGTTGGACGAGGGTGCGACGAAGCAGATCTGAGGCCGTGGACTTGTGAGTTGGTCAAGTGGCCCCGGTAGGGTTGATAATGGTATAGGCAAAGCTACTCCGATAGGGTTGAAGATGGTGTCGGTGAAGCGGCTCAGGTAGGGTTGAGGAATGTGTCGGCAAAGAGGATCAGAGGCCGTCGACGGGGGCGTCAGTTGGGCGGCTGGGGGGGGGGGGGTGGACGAAGTGTCTCTAGTGGGGAGTACGAAGGAGCTGTTGCGGATGCGATGTGGTTGACGAGAGTACCAGCGAAGCAGATACGGCGCCATGGACAAGGCCAACACTGAATGGGCTATGGTACAGTGGTGGATGAGCAGTCTACTTGTTTCTAGGGGAGGTGGGAGGGGTAGATACGACAACAGAAGCAGATCTGGCGAGGTGGACGCCGCTGGCAGTGAATGGGCTCTGGTACGCCGGTGGATGAGTAGTCTAGGGTTTCGAGAGGGGAGGGGTAGAAAGGCCAATGAAGTACGGACGACGTGATGTAAGATGCTCTGGTGCTATGGAGTTAGTCGTTTTTGCGGGAGGGGAAGAGGAAATGGGAGTCCCATGTGGTGGGGGGAACCGAAAGTTACCAAAGCAACCCCGACCTATTATGTAGATGAGGGCGGTATTGTAGTTGTTGTTCTCCGTGTACCAAGGACAAAAGGGGAATTTCACATGCTAAAGACTAGGTGGCGGAAATTTTAGAAGGAGGCAGGATATTTTGTTGCCCGCGGGATCATTCATATCCAGTTTCAACTAATTTTGGACAGTGCTAGCGGGAAGATCATGCGAGACTGTGTACACGGGGCACGCGTCAGCAGTTAATAACTGGTGTGAAGTCCACCCCAGAAAAAAGACAATAACTCGGGATGATGCACCGATAACTTGGACGTTCACACGGGCGCGGCCAATCGTACGGGTGTAGAGGCGTGTTCACAAAAAAGGGATCAAATGCTCAACCTATGTATTTCTCGTGTAAATAGATAATTTAGTGCCATTGGTTATTTAATTTAAACATAATGCATTGATGTGTTATTGTAGAGGCGCACAAAAAGAAATGGATATTGTAGTCCCACAAAATAAATGGATATTGTAGTCCGCTACTTAAAAGTGTTACCTCTTATGATTACATAGCCTCCATTTCATAAATTGCGTACCCGTTGAATTCATATATGAAAATTACAGATATTACTTCATAATAGAACCTTAAATCATCCAAGACTAATGAATTTGAATGCAAAACTAACAATGGTGCATGTACATGATAGCTACATTGGTTGTTTGAAGAAACATCACTTTAACTTTGGCATGCACAATTGAAATGGATTATTTAGAAAGAAAAAAAATGTGATATGTGAGTGTCCAATCTTTATAGCATTGAATATATATTGTATCTTTGGCCACGATAAGAAGTAGATATTGATTTATGTTCAAGCGATGCACGTCCATGATCGCAAGATAGTGATACGTGAATGAATTGTGCAATCTCTCTCACACACATACATATCTCATTCTCCGTGGGCATCGGAATCACACACGCGCACTTCGTGTATTTCTCTGCCTTCGTAAAGGTTAGAATTCGTCTTTCTACCAATGCCTCAAAGTATAATTATGTCTCTCACACATATGCTTAAGGTTAACTCGAGTTCTGGAACCATATGAATACATACAATGGGATTCCAGCAGAGCACCTTTTGTTTTGAGATTTCGCTCTCTCTCTCTCCCTCTCTCTCTCTCTCTCTCACACACACACACACGCGCGCGTGCGCGCGTAGACATTGTTTCTTGCTTCATTTTTTTCGGCACTTGCATGCACACCTTTGTTTATCTCCATGATGCTTTAAGTATGCCTCGCACACATGCTATCTACCTATCCCTTAATATAGATATGTGTCACGCAAACTCCTTCTCCCTATATCTAAGTGGCACTGCCCCCCACACCCACACCCACACACACACTTCCTAACACCGAAGGAGTAGGGTGACACCTCGATCTTGATACTAATCTATGTACTGGCCTCTCGCTCAAACACACACACACACACACACACACACACACACTACCCGACACCAAAGGAGTAGGGTGGCACCTCGATCTTGATAGTAATCTATCTACTGCTTCTCTCTCAAACACACACACATACACACACACTCGCTAGTTGTGCCTCTGTGCCTACCGCGTACACTCTCGATACGTCTTTCTCTCCCTCCCCCTCCCCACCCCCAACAATGACAGTAGAAGGGTGAAAACTCGATATGATCTTAATCTATCAATTGGTTTCTCTCTCAAACATTGTGTCTCTATGCCTCGCTTAGACACACTCGATACGTCTTTCTCTTCGTAGCCCCCTCGATATGTAGACTTCTCGCGCGCGCATAGCTGTAGTGACGATGGCGCTGAACACAGTGTGCCTTGTTTTTACCGGCCTCATGTGATAGTTGTCACCCTGTTTTCTGTTAATTAACAAGGCAACCTTTTCTTTATTACTACTAGTGAATCTGAAATCATTCGGGGCAGACATAAAATATATCACTTCAACCCAATTATCGCAGTAACTATTTTAAAAGAAACTAGCTAGATGCCCGTGCATTGCACGAAACATGAAGATGCATTTGTATGAGTAGTTTATCTTGTGAGAGAAAAGGATGAACGTGGGAAGGCCTTATTTGCAAACGTGGAGATGGGTGTGGGTATCTTTTTGAAAAATTGCCATAGTTTCCTTCATATCCGTTAGATATAAATCCGACGGCCTATATTGCAGGATGGCACGCACACCATCATCACCAACTCTGTTTTCTACTCCCTCCTTTCCTAAATATTTATCTTTTTAGAGATTTCAACAAGGGACTACATACAGAGCAAAATGAGTGAATCTACACTCTAATATATGTCTACATACACTTCCGTATGTGGTAGTCCAGATGAAATCTTAAAAAGACAAATATTTAGGAAAGAAGGGAGTATAAGAGTAGACATGGAGATATATCTCCAGCATGGTCCACAACGAAAATGTGTTGGACTAGTTAGCGCCGGATGCTCGCAATGCGATGATCTGAGTTCGAATTCTATCTTTAACTTTAGATTTTTATATTATATATTATTTAATATATACTTCTTTCGCTACTCTACTGACAGTGGAACCCGCAGAGTACTTAGAATACAAGATTAAGGATGGACTTGTTTCTTTTTAACTTTCTGTATGAAGCTGTAGCCACCCTGCAAGTCACGTGTACACTGTACATGCAATTAAGTTTTTATAGAGGGAGAATCATACATGCAATTAACTCAAATGGATTGGATGTGACTCTATTATTTCCAGCATAAGAGCATCTCCAACAGCAGCTGGAAAATTTCCTCCTACTTCCTTCCATGGAGGACGACATCAAACGCCAGCGGCATACATTTTCACAACTCTAACCATCCAGAGGAAATTCGTGCAAACACGGACTGATTTCATATAAGCATGAAGGATTTCGAATAAAAAAGTCGGATCTTCATATAAACATGATAGATTTCATTACATTTACATGAACTAAGCGGTGCTAATCCGGATCTCGTGGTATAATTAATACAGTACCTAATCTAAATGGACGCCCATGGATCCCTCTGTCTTCCTCATGTCTGGCAAACACTTGCGGGGTCGATGAAGGTCCTCGGAAGAGACAAAGCAACAAAGAAACCACCTGAATATGCAGTCGTCGCCTCAGCGGTGGCCTTCATGGGACCCAAGTGGCGGAAACCTCCCGTGTTCTACTTCCCCTCGATGATGGCGGCGGACACAGAGAAGCTGGCCACCGACTCATCGCTCTCCACACACCCTGCTTCTGTCTCTGCCTGCATGGCGCTGCCGCATGCACGGGAGGCGCGCCTGCAGGCATGGGAGGTGCGCCCACATACACGGGAGGCGCGGCCACCACGGACACTAGTGGCTTGGTACGACGCGGCAACGATGACGCCCATGCCGCCGTGCTGGCGTGGAGCAACTCGCCACTCCTCATCGAGCTGAACAGGAGCGGTGAGTTGCTGAACCATGCACCGGCTTGGGGCAGCAACTGGCTCCAATAGGCCAAGCGAGGTTGGTGAAACATCGAGCGGCCTCGCCTGTATCTAGAGGGCTCGGTGGGCAACCCAGTCAGGTAGTATGCTGGAGAAAATAGTGAAGAAGGAGATGGGCGAGCGACGGAGGGGTGCGATTCTTGCCAATTGTTTGTTTGGCCTCGTTTAAATAGAGGGCGGACGGTAGGAGCTTGGCCGACGTCTGGCCTCGTTTAAACTAAGGGCAGATGGGAGGAGCTCAACCGGGGTTGCGTTTAATTCCGGTTCGCTCATGAACGGATGTGTGACCGGAGTAGGTTTCCATGTTTGCATGCGGGTTTAACGGAGGCGTTTGATGGAGGCAAGGAGGCGTGTTCAGCTGGGCGTGCAGTGGGCGGCGTAGTACTATTTGATTTGACAGCGGGCGGCACAGTTCCCGATATGGCTTTAATGCAGACGAGGGAGAGGGTAGCGGTTCCCGAAATGTTGAACGGCCAATGATGCGTCCTCCTTTAATTAGCATCGTGAATGCATGAGGGAAGTAATGGGAGGAGGACCAGGAAAACAGGCAACACAATGTGAATGCAACATAGTTTGCACTCATATAAAGGCGCCTCTCCATTCTAGTGCATGTACCACATCGTACGGACCTAAGCATTAGCATAAGCACCTACACAAATGATGTCGCTTGAAGCTACGTCGGTATTTCCCCAAAGAGGAAAGGACAATGCAGCACAGCGGCTGTAGGTATTTCCCTCAGATATGAAACCAAGGTTATTGAACCAGTAGGAGAACCAAGCAACACAACGTAAATAGCCCCTGCACACAGATAACAAATCCTCGCAACCCGACGTGTTAAAGGGGTTGTCAACCCCTTCCGGGTATGGCGCCTCAAGATAGGCAAACAAACGTGATATAAAATTGTAGTAGATTGATAGATCGAACGCCAAATAAAATAAATAAGAATAAGCAGCAAGGTATTTTTGGTTTTGCAAATCTAAAAATAAAAGCAAAGGAAAAGTAGATCGCAAAGGAAAATCTGTGAGAAAGAGACCCGAGGGCCGTAGGTTTCACTAGTGGTTTCTCTCGAGAAAAATAGCAAATGGTGGGTGAACAAATTATTGTTGGGCAATGGATAGAACTTCAAATAATCATGATGATATCCAGGCAATGATCATTACATAGGCATCACGTCCAAGATTAGTAGACCAATTCCTGCCTGCATCTACTACTATTACTCCAAACATCGACCGCTATCCAGCATGCATCTAGTGTATTAGGTTCATGGAGAAATGGAGTAATGCAATAAGAACGATGACATGATGTAGACAAGATCTATCTGTGTAGAGATAGACCACATCGTTTTATCCTTAGTAGCAATGATACATACTTGTCGGTTCCCCTTCTGTCACTGGGATCAAGCATCGTAAGATTGAACGCACTACAAAGCACCTCTTCCCATTGAAAGATAAATAGATCAAGTTGGCCAAACAAAGCCCAAATATCAGGGAAGAAATACGAGGCTATAAGCAGTCATGCATAAAAGAGATCAAAGAAACTCAAATACTTTAATGGATATAAAAAGATAGATCTGATCATAAACTCAAAGTTCATCGATCCCGACAAACACACCGCAAAAGAGTTACATCATATGGATCTCCAGGAGACCATTGCATTGAGAATCAAGAGAGAGAGAGAGAGAGAGGAAGCCATCTAGCTACTAACTATGGACCTGAAGTTCTACAAAGAACTACTCACGCATCATCGGAGAGGCACCAATGAAGGTGGTGAGCCCCATCCGAGATGGTGTCTAGATTGGATCAGGTGGTTCTCGACTCTGCAGCGGCTGGATGAATATTTCGTCGACTCCCCTAGGGTTTTGGGAATATTGGGGAATTTATAGAGCAAAGAGGCGGAATTTTTGATGTCGAACGCTTCCTAACATGTCATATCATATTCCTTGTTTATAGCATGGAGATTTGGCGTTTTATGTGATTGAAAGAAATAGTCTAGTTTTGACCTGATAATTTAATACTCAAGAAAATCAACAAGCAACCATGTCTTTGAAAATATCAACGCTGAAATAAGCTATCCCTAGCCCATCAAGCTCAATCATTGATCCATTCATGAAACACACTCGCATATTAGCTACACCCAATACTCAAGTATGATCATATTGCCTCCTAGTTAGTGCTTTTATTGGAGAAGATGGAGACTCAAATTCAATATAAAAATAAATAAAGTAAAAGAAAGGCCCTTCGCAGAGGGAAGTAGGGATTTGTCGAGGTGCCAGAGCTCAAAGCAAAAAACTTAGAGATAAAAAAATTTTGGGAGGTGTATCCATCCCACCAACGAAAATGACATCGAGTTACCAACACTTTCCATGCTAGATATATCATAGGCAGTTCCCAAACAGAAAATAAAGTTTATTTCTTTTTCCACCATACTTTGACTTTCCATGGCTAACCGTATCCACGGATGCCTTCCATACCAACACTTTCCAAGGAATTTATTATTTGACAACATAAAGTAAATTCATTTTTTTCATTTCAGGACTGGGCATCCGTAATACCTTTGCCTTACTCTCGTGCAATGACAAGTGAATAAACACTCATCATGAGAATAACACATCTAGCATGGAAAATATTAGCCACCCCTCACCGTTCCGCGAGCAAAACGAACACACAAAAGAGAAGTTTATTTTGAAAATTAGAGAAGGCACATGCAAATTTGCTTAGAATGACAAAATAATACCACCTATAGGTAGATATAGTGGACTCATGTGGCAAAACTGGTTTAAAGGATTTTGGATGCACAAGTAGATATCATACTTAGTGCAAAATGAAGGCTAACAAAAGATTGAGAAGCGACCAACCAAGAAACGGATAATCTCATAAGCGAGCATTAAGCATAATTAACACCGAATAATGCACCACAAGTAGGATATAATTTCATTGCATGACTATTGACTTTCGTGCTTGCATAGGGAATCACAAACCTTGACACCAATATTCTTACTAAAGCATAATTACTCGTCAACATAACTCACATATCACATCATCATATCTCAAAACTATTACTAAGAATCAAGTTATTTTGTCCAATGATCTTCATGAAAGTTTTTATTATATCCTTCTTGGATATCTATCATTTTGGGACTAATTTTTATGTGTTGCTTTTGACAAGCTCAAACAAATATAAGTCAAGATCACGAGCATAATATTCTTTCTTTCTCTCAAATTAATTTAAGTGAAGCAAGAGAGAATTTCTTGAAAAAATTTCTAACTCTCAAATAAATCTAAGTGAAGCAAGAGAGCATTTCTTCAAAAATACTAAAGCACACCATGCTCAAAAAGATATAAGTGAAGCACTAGAGCAAGTCCATAGCTCATAAAAAAATTTAAGTGAATCATAGAGAGCAATTCTAACAAGTCATGACATAATTTTGGCTCTCTCAAATAGGTGTGTCCAGCAAGGGATCAAGACTTAAAACACAAAAAAAACAAGCAAAAACTCATATTGTACAAGACGCTCCAAGCAAAAAACATAGTATGTGACGAATACAAATATAGCTTGGAGTAAAATACCGATGGTCGTTAGAAGAAAGAGGGGATGCCACTCGGGGGCATCTCCAAGCTTAGTTGGTTGCTCATTTTTGGATAATAGCTTGGGATGCTGGGGCATTCCCAAGCTCAGGCTCTTCTACTCTTTATTCCTTCATCCATCGTAAGATAACCCAAAACATGAAAACTTCAATCACACAAAACTCAACAAAACCTTCGTGAGATCCGTTAGTATAAGAAAATAAATTACTACTATAAGTACTGTATCAAACCAATTCATATTTTGTTCTTGCATTATATATACTGTATTCCAACTTTTGTATGGCAAAAACTCATCAACGAAAACCATAGAGCCATCAAAACAAGCACACAACACAAAGAAAACAGAATCTGCCAAAAGAGAACAGTCTCTAGCAATATGACTATTTCGAATACTTTTGTGACTCCAAAAATTCTGAAAAATTAGGACGACCCGAGCAATTTGTATAATGATCTACTGCAAAAGGAATGAGTATTATTTTCGCGAGCATAAAAGTTTCTGTTTTTTTCAACAAGATCAAACAACTATCAACCAAGAAGATCCTAAAGGCTTTATTGGCACAAACACTAATTAAAACATAAAAATAACAATCATAACAGTAGCATAATTGTGCTAACACTCAAAAATAGGAAGCAAAAAGTAAAAGTAAATTTTATTTATTGGGTTGCCTCCCAACAAGCGCTATAGTTTTACGCCCTTTGCTAGGCATAAAGAAAGGATCTAAGTTTTGTCTTCCGAAGTTTTGGCAACTTTTGTAAGGGTTTTCTCAAACCCAGGAGGCTCTTCACGCTTCCCTAAATTCTCTGGGAAAGAAACCATCTTAAGATCCAAAATATCCAATTGCTTGTTGCAAAGAGTAATCAGGGTATTCATGCGATTGATACTACCATTGAGGTGTTTGAGGGGTTCATTATATTTCTGTATTTCAACCATATGTTTATGCAAATCACCAAGTTTGTCCAACATTTGGGCTCCCTCAGGGGTAAAAGAAAACCCCTTCTTTTGAGGTGGAATTCCCAAAATTCCTTCTAAAATTTCATAGGCACCATTGGCATCAAGCTCAATGAAATTTCCTTTAGAGACAAAATCTAGAAGTTGTCTATGATGCAAAGCCAATCTTATGTAAAAATTATGAATCAAAACCTTAGCCTCCCCCTTTAAATTGGAAATACAATACGATTCCATAAGCCTATACCAGGCATCTTCCAAATTTTCTCCTTGTCTTTGGTTGAAGTAAAGAACTTCAAAATCTGGTGACAAAGGAGGAGCAGGAACGGTAGCCATCAAGACTGGACAGCAAGAGAAGAGCGAAGGAAAAAGAAGGGCGAATAAAACGACAAAATTTTGTGAAGTGGGTGAGAGGAAAACGAGAGGCAAATGGCTAATAATGTAAATTGCAAGGAGATGGATTTGTGATTAGGAACCTGGTACATGTTGAAGATCCTCCCTCGCAACGGCGCCAGAAATTCCTTTTGATGTCGCTTGAAGCTACGTCGGTATTTCCCCAAAGAGGAAGGGATGATGTAGCACAACGGCGGTAGGAATTTTCCTCAGATATGAAACGAAGGTTATCGAACTAGTAGGAGAACCAAGCAACACAACGTAAACAGCCCCTGTACATAGATAACAAATCCTTGCAACCCGACGTGTTAAAGGGGTTGTCAATCCCTTCCGGGTACGGCGCCTCAAGATAGGCAAACAGACGTGAGATAAAATTATAGTAGATTGATAGATCGAACGCCAAATAAAATAAATAAGAATAAATTGCAGCAGGGTATTTTTGTATTTTTGGTTTAATAGATCTAAAAATAAAAGCAAAGGAAAAGTAGATCGCAAAGGTAAATATGTGAGAAAGAGACCTGAGGGCCGTAGGTTTCACTAGTGGCTTCTCTTGACTAAAATAGCAAACAGTGGGTGAACAAATTACTGTTGGACAATTGATAGAACTTCAAATAATCATAACGATATCCAGGCAATGATCATTACATAGGCATCACATCCAAGATTAGTAGACCGACTCCTGCATCTACTACTATTACTCCACACTTCGACCGCTATCCAGCATGCATCTAGTGTATTAAGTTCATGGAGAAACGGAGTAATGCAATAAGAACAATGACATGATGTAGACAAGATCTATCTATGTAGAGATAGACCCATCATTTTATCCTTAGTAGCAATGATACATACGTGTCGGTTCCCCTTCTGTCACTGAGATGAAGCACCGTAAGACCGAACCCACTTCAAAGCACCTCTTCCCATTGCAAGATAAATAGATCAAGTTGTAGAAACAAAACCCAAATATCGAAGAAGAAAAAAGAGGCTATAAGCAGTCAGGCATAAACGAGATCAAAGAAACTCAAATACTTTCATGGATATAAAAAGATAGATCTGATCATAAACTGAAAGTTCATCGATCCCAATGAACACACCGCGAAAGAGTTACATCATATGGATCTCCAAGAGACCATTGTATTGAGAATCAAGAGAGAGAGAGGAAGCCATCTAGCTACTAACTATGGGCGCGAAGGTCTACAAAGAACTACTCACACATCATCGGAGAGGTGCAAATGGAGGTGGTTTACCCCATCCGAGATGGTGTCTACATTGGATCTGGTGGCTCTGGACTCTGCGGCGGCTGGATGAATATTTTGTCGACTCCCCTAGGGTTTTCAGAATATTGGGGTATTTATAGAGCAAAGAGGTGGTCCGGGGGGCACCGGAGGTGGGCACAACCCACCAGGGCGCGCCTGGGCCTGCTGGAGCGCCTTGGTGGTTTGTGCTCTCCTCGGAGCACCGCCAGGCGCAGCCATGGCCCATTATGTTCCTTCTGGTCCAAAAAAATCTCTGTAAAGTTTAGTTGCGTTTGGACTC
This sequence comes from Triticum aestivum, assembly GCF_018294505.1. NCBI lineage: Eukaryota > Viridiplantae > Streptophyta > Magnoliopsida > Poales > Poaceae > Triticum > Triticum aestivum. Next base: position 262,071,214 of record NC_057800.1, read on the forward strand.
TGTTTGATATCGATTTCCTGTGATGTAAAAAATATGCAGAAAACAACAACTGGCACTTGGCAGTATGTCAATAGGATAGTACCAAAAAAGATATAAAATGACTACAAAATGATTATAAAACATCCAAGATTGATAATATAACAGCATGGAACAACAAAAAATTATAGATACTTTGGGGACGTATTAGCATCCCCAAGCTTAACTCCTACTCATCCTCGAGTAGGTATGTGATAAAAACAGAATTTTTGATGTGGAATGCCGCCTAACATGTCATATCATATTCCTTGTTTACAGCATGGACATTCGGTGTTTTATGTGATTCAAGCAATAGTCTAGTTTTGACATGATAATTTAAATACTCAAGCATATCAACAGGCAACCATGTCTTTCAAAATATCAACACTAAAATAAGCTATCCCTAGCCTATCATGCTCAGTCATTGATCCATTCATGAACCACACTCGCATATTAGCTACACCCAATACTCAAGTATGATCATATTGCCTCCTAGTTGGTGCTTTTATGAGAGAAGATTGAGACTCAAATCCAAAATAAAAATTGCATAAAGTAAAAGAAAGGCCCTTCGCAAAGGGAAGTAGGGATTTGTAGAGGTGCCAGAGCTCAAAGCGAAAAACTCAGAGATAAAAACATTTTGGGAGGTGTATCCATCCCACCAACGAAAACGACTTAGAGTTCCCAACACTTTCCATGCTAGATATATCATAGGCTGTTCCCGAATAGAAAATAAAGTTTATTCCTGTTTCCACCATACTTTCACTTTCCATGGCTAACCGTATCCACGGGTGCCTTCCATACCAACACTTTCCAAGGATTTGATTATTTGACAACATAAAGTAAATTCATTTTTTTCGTTTCGGGACTAGGCATCCCTAATACCTTTGCCTTACTCTCGTGCAATGACAAGTGAATAAACACTCATCATGAGAATAACACATCTAGCATGGAAAATATTAGCCACCCCTCACCGTTCCGCGAGCAAAACGAACACAGAAAAGAGAAGTTTATTTTGAAAATTAGAGATGGCACATGCAAATTTGCTTAGAACGGCAAAAGAATACCGCATATAGGTAGATATAGTGGATTCACGTGGCAAAACTGGTTTAAAGGATTTTGGATGCACAAGTAGAGATCATACTTAGTGCAAAATGAAGGCTAGAAAAAGATTGAGAAGCGACCAACCAAGAAACGGATAATCTCATAAGCGAGCATTAAGCATAATTAACACCGAATAATGCACCACAAGTAGGATATAATTTCATTGCATGACTATTGACTTACGTGCTTGCATAGGGAATCACAAACCTTAACACCAATATTCTTACTAAAGCATAATTACTCATCAACATAACTCACATATCACATCATCATATCTCAAAACTATTACTAAGAATCAAGTTTATTTTGTCCAATGATCTACATGAAAGTTTTTATTATATCCTTCTTGGATATCTATCACTTTGGGACTAATTTTTATGTGTTGCTTTTGACAAGCTCAAACAAATATGAGTGAAGATCATGAGCATAATATTTCTTTCTTTCTCTCAAATTAATTTAAGTGAAGCAAGAGAGAATTTCTTGAAAATTTTACTAACTCTCAAATAAATCTAAGAGAAGCAACATACCATATCTTCAAAAATACTAAAGCACCCCATGCTCAAAAAGATATAAGTGAAGCACTAGAGCAAGTCCATAGCCCATAAAAAATTAAGTGAAGCATAGAGAGCAATTCTAACAAGTCATGACATAATTTTGGCTCTCTCAAATACGTATTTCCAGCAAGGGATCAAGACATAAAATAAAAATAAAACAAGCAAAAACTCATATCATACAAGACGCTCCAAGCAAAACACATAGTATGTGACAAATAAAAATATAGCTTGGAGTAAAATACCGATGGTCGTTAGAAGAAAGAGGGGATGCCACTCGGGGGCATCCCCAAGCTTAGTTGGTTGCTCATTTTTGGATAATAGCTTGGGATGCTGGGGCATCCCCAAGCTTAGGATCTTCTACTCCTTATTCCTTCATCCATCGTAAGATAACCCAAAACTTGAAAACTTCAATCACACAAAATTCAACAAAAACTTCGTGAGATTCGTTAGTATAAAAAAATAAATTACTACTATAAGTACTGTATCAAACAAATTCATATTTTGTTCTCGCATTATATCTAATGTATTCCAACTTTTCTATGGAAAAAACTCATCAAAGAAAACCATAGAGCCATCAAAACAAGCACACAATGCAAAGAAAACAGAATCTGTCAAAACAGAACAGTCTGTAGCAATCTGACTATTTCGAATACTTCTGTAACTCCAAAAATTCTAAAAAATTAGGACGACCTGAGAAATTTATATGTTGATCTACTTCAAAAGGAATGGGTTTTTTAGCTCTCTTTGGTTAAAAATGAGAATTATTTTTGCGAGCGCAAAAGTTTCTGTTTTTCAGCAAGATCAAACAACTATCACCCAAGAAGATCCTAAAGGATTTACTTGGCACAAACACTAAATTAAACATAAAAAGCACAATCATAACAATAGCATAATTGTGCCAACACTCAAAAACAAGAAGTAAAAAGCAAAAATAAATTTTATTCATTGGTTTGCCTCCCAATAAGCGCTATAGTTTTACGCCCTTAGCTAGGCATAAAGCAAGGATCTAAGTTTTGTCTTCCGAAGTTTTGGCAACTTTTGTAAGGGTTTTCTCAAACCTGGGAGGCTCTTTATGCTTCCCAAAATTCTCTGGGAAATAAACCATCTTAAGATCAAAAATATCCAATCGCTTGTTGCAAAGAGTAATCAGGGTATTCATGCGATTGATACTACCAGTGAGGTGTTTGAGGGGTTCATTATATTTCCGTATTTCAACCATATGTTTATGAAAATCACCAAGTTTGTCCAACATTTGGGCTCCCTCAGGGGTAAAATAAAACCCTTTATTTTGAGGTGGAATTCCCAAAATTCCTTCTAAAATTTCATAGGCAACATTGGTATCAAGCTCAATGAAATTTCCTTTAGCGGCAAAATCTAGAAGTTGTCTATGATGTAGAGCCAATCTTATGTAAAAATTATGAAGCAAAACCTTAGCGCCCCCTTTAAATTGGAAATACCATATGATTCCATAAGTCTATACTAGGCATCTTTCAAATTTTATCCTTGTCTTTGCTTGAAGTAAAGAACTTCAAAATCTGGTGACAAAGGAGGAGTAGGAACGCTAGCCATCAAGACATGAAAGCAAGAGAATGGCGAATGAAAAAGAAGGGCGAATAAAAGGGCAAATTTTTGTGAAGTGGGGGAGATGAAAATGAGAGACAAATGGCAAATAATGTAAATTGCGAGGAGATGAGATTTGTGATTATGAACCTAGTATATGTTGATGATCCTCCCCGACAACCGCGCCAGAAATTCCTTTCGATGTCGCTTGAAGCTACGTCTGTATTTCCCCAAAGAGAGGTTATCGAACCAACGGCAGTAGGTATTTCCCTCAGATATGAAACCAAGGTTATCGAACTAGTAGGAGAACCAAGCAACACATCATAAACAACCCCTGCACACAGATAACAAATCCTCGCAACCCGACATGTTAAAGGGGTTGTCAATCCCTTCCGGGTACGGCGCCTCAAGATAGGAAAACAAACTAAGATAAAATTATAGTAGATTGATAGATCAAACGCCAAATAAAATAAATAAGAATAAATTGCAGCAGGGTATTTTTGTATTTTTGGTTTAATAGATCTGGAAATAAAAGCAAAGGAAAAGTAGATCGCAAAGGCAAATATGTGAGAAAGAGACCCGAGGCCGTATGTTTCACTAGTGGCTTCTCTCGAGAAAAATAGCAAATGGTGGGTGAACAAATTACTGTTGGGAAATTGATAGAACTTCAAATAATCATGACGATATCCAGGCAATGATCATTACATAGGCATCATGTCCAAGATTAGTAGACCGACTCCTACCTGCATCTACTACTATTACTCCACACATCGACCGCTATCCAGCATGCATCTAGTGTATTAAGTTCATGGAGAAACGGAGTAATGCAATAAGAATTATGACATGATGTTGATAGGATCTATCTATGAAGAGATAGACCCCATCGTTTTATCCTTAGTAGCAACGATACAGATGTGACGGTTCCCCTTCTGTCACTGGGATCAAGCACCGTAAGATTGAATCCACTACAAAGCACCTCTTCCCATTGAAAGATAAATAGATCAAGCTGGCCAAACAAAGCCCAAATATCAGAGAAGAAATATGAGGCTATAAGCAGTCATGCATAAAAGAGATCAAAGAAACTCAAATACTTTAATGGATATAAAAAGATAGATCTCATCATAAACTCAAAGTTCATCGATCCCGACAAACACACCGCAAAAGAGTTACATCATATGGATCTTCAAGAGACCATTGCATTGAGAAGTAAGAGAGAGAGAGAGAGCGGAAGCCATCTAGCTACTAACTATGGACCCGAAGTTCTACAAAGAACTACTCACGCATCATCGGAGAGGCACCAATGAAGGTGGTGAACCCCATCCGAGATGGTGTCTAGATTGGATCTGGTGGTTCTGGACTCTGCGTTGGCTGGATAAATATTTCATTGACTCCCCTAGGGTTTTGAGAATATCGGGGTATTTATAGAGCAAAGAGGCGGTCCGGGGGGCACCCGAGGTGGGCACAACCTACCAGGGCGCGTCTGGGCCTCCTGGCGCGCCCTGGTGGGCTGTGCTCTCCTCGGAGCACCCCCGAGGCACAACCATGGCCCGTTATGTTCCTTCTAGTCCAAAAAAAATCTCTGTAAAGTTTCATTGCGTTTGGACTCCGTTTCATATTGATTTTCTGCGATGTAAAAATCATGCTGAAAACATCAACTGGCACTTGGCACTATGTCAATAGGTTAGTACCAAAAAATGATATAAAATGACTATAAAATGATTATAAAACATCCAAGATTGATAATATAACAACATGGAACAATCAAAAATTATAGATACGTTGGAGACATATCAACTAAGCGCAAAAGTGCTCACTCTAGACCCATGGCGGCGATTGAGGGAGTCCTGGACTAAGGGGTCCTCGGGCGTCCGGCCTGTTATCCATGGGCCGGACTGATGGACTGTGAAGACATGAAGACTGTTCCCGTGTTCGGACTGGACTCTCCTTGGCGTGGAAGGCAAGCTTGGCGACCGACTATGAAGATTCCTTCTTATGTAACCGACTCTATGTAACCCTAGATTTCCCCCAGGTGTCTATATAAACCGGAGGGGTTAGTCTAGAAAGGATATTCATTACCATAGTCATACAGGCTAGGCTTCTAGGGTTTAGCCATTACGATCTCGTGGTAGATCAACTCTAATACTCATATTCATCAAGATCAATCAAGCAGGAAGTAGGGTATTGCCTTCATAGAGAGGGCCCGAACCTGGGTAAAACATCATGTCCCCGGTCTCCTGTTACCATCGATCCTAGATGCACAGTTCGGGACCCCCTACCCGAGATCCACCGGTTTTGACACCGACATTGGTGCTTTCATTGAGAGTTCTGTTGTGCCGTCGACAAAAGGTTCGATGGCCCCTTCAATTGTCTATAGTAACGCTGTACAAGGTGGAACTTTCCTCCCCGGACAGATTTTTGTGTTCGGCGGCTTCGTACTGCGGGCCAACTCGCTTGGCCATCTGGAGCAGGTCGATATCTATGCCCCTGACCATCAGGTCAGATTTGGAAGCTTGAACTATGTCACGGATATCCGTGGAGACTTGATCTTCAATGGAGTTGAGACCGCGGCGATCGCTCCCCCTCGCTCCGATGAACATGACCTAAATCTGTCATCGGACCAGGTTCTGGAGATGGTTCCTATAACTGCTACGACCTTAGATCCGAAGCAGTTTGCACCATCCAAAGCCACAGAGTCCGTGGCGTTGGAGCCGCACACAAACTCAACACTAGGCAATATCAGCGCCAACTGAATTTCGGACTCGTCTCCGGCTATAAGTTCCGAACCTTGCACGCTCCCGGACACCGAGCCGGATCGGTTATCAATCATCGAGTTCATCACCGCAGATGTCTTCCAACGCTCGCCCTTCGGCGATGTGCTGAATTCGTTGAAAACCCCGTCCCCGATGGGGGACTCACGGCCGAACTATGTCTGGTTCGAGCTAGAGGCTGACAAAGGAGAATTTCGCTTCCCACCCGCCACCCACTTCATAGCCACTATCGAGGACTTAACTGACATGCCCGCTTCTGGCTCCGAAGGCATTGATGGTATAGATGACGATACCGATAAGGAGCAAGGCCAAAGCCCGTCAGTCATCAGGCGTGGGATGGCCACCCCTTCATATGACGTGTACATGATCGATACACTCAAAAAGCTTCACGACAAGGACAAGGGAGATCCAGTTAAAACTCCTGAGACACATTCTAAGTTCCGGTGCCCCAAACGCCGCCCCAAGCCATGCCACAGCAACGATGTCACTGGAGAAAATAGTACTCCAGACGGCGCCGAAAGCAATGAAGACCCTGTTGGAGCAATATCCGAGCAGGAGGAATAGGAAAACGGGCAAGCCAGCCCCGATGAACAGGCCCCACCCAGCGACGGTTCGGAGGACGAAAACTACCTTCAGCTCTCCGAAGATGAGGTAAGCCTCGGCGACGAAGACTTCATCATACCTGAAGAGCCCCTCGAGCAGGAGCGCTTCTTGTGCAGGCTGATAGCTACGACAAGGAGCCTGAAACGGAAGCAGCGGCTGCTTCAAGCTGACCAAGACCTACTCAACGACAGATGGACCGAAGTCCTGGTCGCTGAAGAATACAGCCTTAGTGGCCTAGTGAAAAGCTACCCAAAGCACAGATTTCTATACCAGTCCGATGACGGGGCGTTGGAGCCCATACCATCATCACACAATGCGGCAGGTCACCGACGATTCTATCCAGATAAAGAGGCAACTGAAGACGAACACCAGACCGCCCCACCTCACCATAAAGGCAGGAACAACGCATGACATGATTACCCAGACAACCTGCAGAGGGACTTGGACAATAGAGCAGGACACGCAAGACCGATCTACGGATCGCGAAAGCATGCTTCGACACGCGACGATGGATACCTATTCGGACGTGTCAAACCTCACCACGCCCCGAGCCGAAAACTGCAAAGGGACTCCTTCGGAGTTACGTCGCAGTGTGGACCAACATAGAGGCGCCGCACACCCGCTTTGCTTCACTGATGAAGTAATGGATCATGAATTCCCCGAAGGATTCGAACCCGTCAATATTGAATCATACGACGGGGCAACCGATCCCGTGGTATGGATAGAAGATTTCATTCTCCACATCCATATGGCCCATGGGGAGACCTCCATGCCATTAAATACCTCCCACTAAAACTAAAAGGGCCAGCTCGGTACTGGTTAAACAGCCTGCCTGAAAATTCCATAGGCAGCTGGGAGGACTTCGAAGAGGCCTTCCTCGATAACTTCAGAGGAACACACGTCCGGCCATCGGATGCCAATGACCTAGGTAACATTGTCCAACAGCTCGGAGAATCAGCCAGGGAGCTCTGGACTCGGTGCTTAGTCAAACAGAACCAAATCATTGACTGTCCGGACGCAGAAGCCCTTGCGGCTTTCAGACACAGCGCCCGGGACGAATGGCTTGCACACCACCTCGGCCAAGAAGGACCTAAATCCATGATATCCCTCACTGCTCTGATGACCCGCTTTTGTGCGGGAGAAGACTGCTGGCTCGCTCATAGAAGCAATAGCACCAGCAACCAGGACACCTCCGAAATCCGAGACGACAACGACAAGCCATGAGGAAGCAAAAACAATAGTCGCAATGACAACGGAAGATCAGGCGACACAACGGTCAACGCCGGATTCATCAACCCCAAGCCCGGTCAGCGGAAGAAGCCATTCATGGCGAATCGAGACGAACCATCCAACCTGGATAGGATATTGGACCGACCCTACCAGATTCATGGCCACCCCGATAAACCAGCTAATCATACCAACAGAAACTGTTGGGTCTTTAAACAGGCCGGCAAGCTCAATGCCGAACATAGGGGGAGGAGGCAGCCAAGCGACAGGGATGATGGAAAGGTTCACCAACGAAACACCAGGGGTCAGAAGTAGTCTCCACCTGAGGATCAACTACTCCTAGAACGGAAATAGCAACCCGGCTTCCGCCGCCCACTCCGTACACCTACAAAGTTTGTACCGCGCATACATCATTACGAACTCAAGATACCCTGGGCATTGGCGGAAGCACAATACGGACAAGCCTACAAGCACTCCAGTAACTTTTCTTATTATTATTTATTTTCTTTTTATTTCTTCCTTCGTTATCCTTTAAAGACCGGCGACGAACAGGATGAACATCGGAAACTGGCTCTATCGGAGTCCGGATCCGCACTCTCACCTATGGGGCTATTTCCATCAAGGATTCCCCCCACCGAGGACTGGTGGCGCAGACGTGCGACAGGAGGTCCAAAATAACTTTTTTGTAGAACACACTCTCTATTTCTCGAGCATGTACTATGCCTGTTCCTCCGCCTCCAACCCCGAGCATGTCAAATAGCTGGGAGGATGGCTTATATATATATATATATATATATATATATATATATATATATATCTTAAGTAATCATTGGCATATCACTCAGTTCCCATTAAACAATATCCGAACTAATCATCCGCATTGGCTCCCACGGTTATTCCACAGAAATACCTTGGCATAACCTGCCAGGGGCTTGGTGTGGGAACAAATGAGTTGCCAGTAAAAGTCCGAACAGGTCTATAGCATACTTTGGCGTCGCAAGTTTGGCCTTATATGCATCAGCTCCAAATCATTGTCTTGGGTCAATAGTTGGGTTGCCCGGCTCCTGTTCTTGCTACCCTACGTTCTGCTCTATCGGCTAGGGTAGTGAAGGGAGAACTACTGCTATTGTGCCCTGGACTAAACCAAACGAGCACCTTAGTAGAGAAAGCTGAAAACTTTCTGTCATGATGCGACGTGAGCTGGTCAACCACTGGACGACTTCTTGGAATCTTAGCGATTCTCTGTCTCACACGAGGGATCTTTTTCAGATCAAATATGTAAGGCATCATACGCTGCATACATACCAGGGGCTATGTCGTAGCCCCATAATAAAACTCATATGGCTAAGTGTGTAACGCCCTCGATGCGGCTATATCTCCCACGTGTCGAAGCACGATTTAGAGGCATAACCGCATTGAAAGCAATGTTGCAAGTGAGGTAATCTTCACACAACCCATGTAATACATAAGGGAAAGAGATACATAGTTGGCTTACAATCGCCACTTCACACAATAACATGAATAAAGCATTACATCAACCAGATACAATCGAGGTCCTACTACGGAACCAAAATAAAAGAAGAACCCCAAATGCGACAAATGTCCCCGATCGACCCCAACTGGGCTCCACTACTGATCAACTAGAACAAAACAACACAAAGGACAAGATCTTCATCGAGCTCCTCCTGAGCTTGGTTCCGTCATCTGCAAGGACTCATCGGCACCTGCAAACTGGTTTGGAAGTATCTGTTAGTCACGGGGACTTAGCAATCTCGCACCCTCACGATCAAGACTATTTAATCTCATGGGTAAGGTAAAAGGTATGAGGTGGAGCTGCAGCAAGCGACTAGCATATATGGTGGCTAACATACGCAAATGAGAGCGAGAAGAGAAGGCAAAGCACGGTAGATAAAAGTATGATCAAGAAGTGATCCTAAAACAACCTACGTCAAGCATTACTCCAACACCGTGTTCACTTCCCGGACTCCGCCAGAAGTGAGGCCCCAAGTCCGATGCGCCAGCTGTCTTGCAGTTATTCGCTGTCGTTGCCATGTCATTCGCTTGCGTGTTGCATCTTGTCATGTCATCATGTGCATTGCATCATCATGTTTTCAAAACTTGCATTAGCCCGGGTCTCCCAGTTCCTTCCATTGTCCGTTCTGAGCCCAGACACACTCGCACGCGCCGCGGCACGTCCGAAATATTATTTTATAAATGGCCCGAAAATGTTCTCGGAATGGGTTGAAAGTTGGCATGTGGTGTTGTTATGTTGTAGGTAGGCCGCCTGCCAAGTTTCATCGCATTTCGGAGTTCGTTTGATAGCCCAACGGATAACTATAGCGACATTATAGTCGGTCTAACGTCGGATGTTTTCGGTCTCCGGAAACAGTCGCCGGGCCTCTCATCTTCTCTCTTCTCAGCCCTTTTGCCTTCTCACTACCTCTCACCGCCAAGCCTAACCTAACCTCTCTCGTCAGCCCGCGGACCTCCTCCCGCACGCGTCCGAAATCTGTCCCGGACCCGACCCGGACAGTCGTTACTGCTGTGTCCGGATCAACCCCAAACATCTACAAAACGTCTCCGTTTTGTTAATTGGACTTCCTAACATATTTTTTCCGTCCGTCTGATTACGATCGGAGGGACGAGATAGCCCCTAACCTATCCTACTCGC